>NW_004797707.1:9850-35797 GCF_000002075.1 Aplysia californica | reverse complement strand
CAGCCGGTAGTTACCCCACCAGTCCTGGTGAATGTCATCTATCAACGCCCCTGGGGACATGGACAATAATAATAATAATAATAATAATAATGATAATAGAGGTTGGCGGGTAGCTAGTAAAGTTCTAGTGATTGTTTAGTGGGAGATAGTAAAGTTCTAGTGATTGTTTAGAGGGAGATAGTAAAGTTCTAGTGATTGTTTAGTGGGAGATAGTAGAGTTCTAGTGATTGTTTAGTGGGAGCAGATAGTAAAGTTCTATTGATTGTTTAGTGGGAGATACTAAAGTTCTATTGATTGCTTAGTGGGAGATACTAAAGTTCTAGTGATTGTTTAGTAGGAGATACTTAAGTTCTTCTGGTGATTGTTTAATGGGAGTTAGTTTTTTTAAAGTTTTAGTAAGTGTTTTACGGCACCTTGCAACACAATAAGTTATTCATGACAAGGTCATATAAGTGCTGAAGATTTAGAGGTGTTACAAGAGAATAACAAACACAAAAAAAAGGAGGAGAGATTTAATAAGGACGATAGATGTTTGATAGGAAAGAAGGAGCAAACCACGCCAGAGCACCCGCCAACCACTGGGAGCTAGTAAAGTTCTTCGAGTGATTGTTTAGGGAGAGATAGTAAAGTTCTTTTAAGCTCTAGCGCTTGCCCTGTGGTCAGAGAGAGAAGTAACTGACCGTCAGGCGAGCTGCTTCTTTTTCCTTGATAAAACAAAAGGTTGGCCTTCAGCCTGGGGTTGTCTTCCTTGCCCTGAGAAGGAAAACCACAGATGTGTACATGTATAGAACACAGGTGTGTGTATGTACATAACACAGGTGTGTACATGTATATAACACAGGTGTGTACATGTATATAACACAGATGTGTACATGTATATAACACAGGTGTGTATATTATGTATAAATAACTATACAACACAAATGAGTATATGTAAAATAACTATAACACAGACGTGTATTTGTATAAATAACTATGTAACACAGATGTGTACATGTATAAATAACTATAGAACACAGAGGTGTTCATGTATATAACACAGGTGTGTACTTGTATATAAAATAACTATATAACACAGATGTGTATGTATTATATATGTTTTATATATATATAACTATATAATATAGATGTGTAAGTATTTTATATATATATATGTGTGTTTTATATATAACTATGTAACACATATGTGTTCATGTTTAATTTAACTTTATAACATAGATGGGTACATATACATATATATAATTGTTAAATAACTCAGATGTGTTCATGTACGTAACTTTTTTTTTGGTGAGTGTTTTACGGCGTATGAGGCCATACGAGTGTGCGGGACACATTAATCATTTTCGGTCCGGTAGGAAGGTGGGAATTAGTTAACACAGCAACGTTTTTTTTGTTTTTTTTTATAGTAGAGGGTTTTACGGCGCTCGCAACTGCATAAGGTCATATATGGGGTGGATGTCAACAGAGAAGTCCTTACAGGGAATCAGACTTATTCTGCTCACCTCTCGAGCTTCAACAGCACAAGGTCTGCTTCGACTATCAAGGCACCCCGGAAATAGCAGGTCACAAGAGAGTGACAAACATACAAAAAAAGTAAAGAAAAAATGATAATAGTAAGGATCAGGAAAGAAAAAGCAGCAGTTCCCCGTTGTAGATCAGGCACAGTTATGAGCATGACACTGATGAATCAGCCCATTTACAATTCTACTGTGCTTGAACAAGAAATGTCCCCCCTTTGGGAATGGCCTAAAGACACTTCAGTCAGTGGCACTGCCTCTGGGGGCACAGCAACGTTTAGATGGTCAGTTAACACAAGAACATTTGGACGGCCAGTTGACACAAGGACATTTGGACGGCCAGTTAACACAAGAACATTTGGACAGCCAGTTGACACAAGGACATTTGGACGGCCAGTTGACACAAGGACATTTGGACAGCCAGTTGACACAAAAACAGCAAGATTGTGCACGAGTTGTTTGTCTACAAAGTCTAAATCATGAACATATTCTCCCCCGGTGTTAAGGCCGTAGTAAGTTTTTTAAATAAAAGTTTTACGGCACTTGCAACACAAAAAGGTCATAAAAGTGCCGAAGATTGGAGGTGTTACAAGTACAAGGGAGTGACAAACACAAAAAAAAGGAAGGTATTTTTTTTTTCTGATAGAGGTTTTAAGGCGCTCGCAACTGCATAAGGTCATAAGACCACCAGAAGATTAGAGGTGTTACAAGAGAGTAACAAACATAAAAAAGAAGGAGGGGAGATAAGGACGATAGATGTTTGATAGGAAAGAAGGAGTAAACCACATCAGAGCACCCACCAACCACCCACGGGGCCGTAGTCAGCGACAGTACACACTCAACTGTGTTGTTTGAAAACAACAACAATAACAATGTCTTTACTGGGTAGCCATCCCTGTAAGACTGATTCCCTGTAAGGACTTCTCTGTTGACATTCACCCCTTAGCACTTTTATAGACCTTATGCAAATTGCTAGCACTGTAAAACCTCTACTGAAACAAAACAAACACTGTGTTATTTTTAAACAACAACAAGAACAATTCCCTTACCGGGTAGCCGTCCCTGTATGCCTGGGTGTCTCGGTCGCTCAGTCGCTTGGTCAGACGCCACCTCTCCGGTTCGCCTTTCGGCCTCTTGGCCGCCCTGGCGTGCCTGGAAGCCACGCGGCCACCAAAGTTCAGAGTCGTCTGCTTGTACTTCTTGCCAGCAGGTTCCCTCTTGTACTGAGAAATGACCCCGTCAAAAGTTGACCAGTAGTTGTCTTTTAGTTTTAGTAAGGTTTTTTGGTTTTAGTAAAGTGTTTTACGGCACTTTCAACACAATAAGGTCATATAAGTGACGAAGATTAGAGGTGTTACAAGAGAGTAACATACACAAAAAAGAAGGAGGAGAGATAAGGAAGATAGATGTTTGATAGGAAAGAAGAAGCAAACTACACCAGAGCACCCACCAACCACCCATTAGTAAGCTTTTACTGCGCTCGCAACTGCCTATAAGGCCATATATGAGCGCCAAGGGGCGGATGTCAACAGAAAAGTCCAAACGGGGAATCAGGCTTACTCTGCTCACCTCTCTAGCCTCAACAGCACAAAGTCTGCTTCCACTATCAAGGCACCCCCGAAATAGCAGGTCACAAGAGAGTGACAAACATATTTATAAAGAAGTAGAGGAAAATGACGATAGTAAGGATTAGGAAAGAAAAAGCAGCAGTTCCCTGTTGTAGATCAGGCACAGTTATGAGCATGACACTGATGAATCAGCCCATTTACAATTACAATTCTACTGTGTATAAGAACATATATATTTAATGTGCCCCCTTTGGGAATGGCTTAAAGACACTCTAGTCAGTAGCAGCACATTTTCTCAGTGAAATTATTAAAAACAGTGCAAAACTAATCTTGCTCGTTGTTTGATATCTTATCCTGCCCACAATACCCAAATATCCCGATGGTGGGATGCAGTTTACTAAAATGACAAGGGAAAAGGATGAAGCAACCAAAGTCTGAAAAGCTTTAAATCGCTCTCCTGAAAAAGTTAGAAAAACAGGGATACGTCCTTTGGTGTGACAGGCGACAAATTGTAGACAGAACATTGCCAACGTGTTCATGTGGAGTGACCTATTTCAAACAAATGTGCCAACTTCAAACAAATGTACCAATGCGTTCATGTGGAGTGTCCTACTTCAAACAAATGTGCCAACCGCATCGAGATATAAAGTGAAAACTCTTTTCAAAGCGAACAGAAACTCTCTTGCAACACCTCTTATCTTTCGCACTTATATGATCTTATTGTGTTGCAAGTGCCGTAAAACTCTTACTAAAACTAAACGACACGTGCTCAAGCTCGCTACATGCATCGGTGCTCTGGCTTCACATTCTTGCATTCATTCTTCTTTACACAAACTATTACAAGAGACGCTTCAAAACGACCTCTTTTGCGTTCTTCTCCGCACAAAAACTATTACAAATCGGGCAATAAACTCATATAATATATATAAAACAACAAAAAAGCATTCACTGGGGTCCCAAGTGAACTACAAAAGGTCACCGAATAAAATACAGTTGACAGGAATTAATGGCAAGCAAGTATCATCCCTTGGCACTATTGCATTATGTACCGGCTTGTCATAGACATATATAATATATATATATATATATATATACATATATATATATATATATATATATATATATATATATATATATATATATATAATATGTGAGGCAGCGTGAAAAGCGGAATCAGGCTCTCGTCAATTTTTGGGGATGTAGAGTTATTTGTATCATCTTAAAGCTTGTTCACTTGTCTTCATTTGGATGAAAAAAATATCCTTTTATCTTGAATACAAGTCGAAATATTTGCGAAGGAAGGAGGTGAGGGTCACCTGTTTTCAAAGGTAAAATTAATGAGAAAATGGCCGCCAAACATTAGTTATTTCCTTAGCTTAATAGTCCTTGGTAACTGAAAATTTTTATTTTTTGTGCATTTAATCAACGTTTTTCTGAAAAATCCACACAGAAATGAGTTCTTAACGGGCATGAAAGGTGTTGAGCCAAAAAACTTAAATTTTATAAAAATTCACCAACCTGCAGAAAAATGCAAGTTTCTTCACTTTGATTATTTTGACGAGAGCCTGATTCCACCACGCTGCCTCACATATATATATATATATATATATATATATATTATATATATATTATATTATTACCTCATCAGATTTATCATCCTTGGAGGCCATCTCATCTGTTTCTGTATCACAGTCTTCCTCTGAATCTGTATTGAAATCACCAAGAGAATATTTTATAGTTGGTCCTCCATATTGGTTCTGTACACTCTCAGCCTCAAACTCGTCCTGCCAATCCATGTCAGTTACTGCTTTGTCCAGGGAACAAGTTAGACCACTGGTAGTCTCGCTTACAGTGTCAACGTTTTCAGAATCTCTGGTCTCAGACTTATCTGGACAGTCTACCTCATTTCCTGTTTTATCGAATGAACAAGTTGGACCACTGGGGGTCTTGGTGTCAACCTTTTCTGAATCTCTGGTCTCAGACTTATCTGGACAGTCTACATCATTTCCTGTTTTGTCGAATGAACAAGTTGGACCACTGGGGGTCTTGGTGTCAACCTTTTCTGAATCTCTGGTCTCAGACTTATCTGGACAGTCTACCTCATTTCCTGTTTTATCGAATGAACAAGTTGGACCACTGGGGGTCTTGGTGTCAACCTTTTCTGAATCTCTGGTCTCAGACTTATCTGGACAGTCTACGTCATTTCCTGTTTTGTCGACAGAACAAGCTGGATCACTGGGGGTCTCGGTGTCAACCTTTTCTGAATCTACAGTCTTGGATTTGTCCCGGCAGTCTACGTCATTTCCCATTTTGTCGACAGAACAAGTTGGACCACCGGGGGTCTCGATTGCGTCAACGTTTTCTGAATCTCCAACCTTGTCACCCGGCTCTTTTTCCATCTTCCTAGTAACAACTGGGGAAATCACCCTGCTTTTACTTT
Source organism: Aplysia californica (assembly GCF_000002075.1). Lineage (NCBI taxonomy): Eukaryota > Metazoa > Mollusca > Gastropoda > Aplysiida > Aplysiidae > Aplysia > Aplysia californica. The sequence continues at coordinate 30,272 of NW_004797707.1, read as the reverse complement.
TTATTTCAAATGGATTGTCTGAAATAATAGAAGAAAAAGACTGTCACTTGGCTGGTTCTCAAAAGACAATTTACAGTAGAGGCATCACAAAGATCATAAAAGTCTAACATGTAATACAAATATAATATTGACAATATTTGTATACATATTAATCGCAAATTCACGCTCAACAGCAACCTCTATGCGCTTTACAACCTATAATATTACCCCAGAGTAGACCAGATAGTGATAGCATTTTTAATTGATGAAGTGAACACCCAGAAACTTCACAGTTCATGTCGCTGTTTTTTTGGGGGGGGCTTTCTTTAGTTGCGTAACCGAGCGTGCGATACATCATGTAGAGCGGCTAAAGATTTTCAAAATCTCGGGTCGACGGGGAATACGAGTTTTACTTACTCAATTTTTATGTACTTAAAAATATCATACAAGACAAACAAGAAGTATCATGTGAGCTTACTCTTGCCAGAGCTACATTTTAAAATCCACTTCCACTTTCAAATTAAATACTTACAGGAAGATCGTGCTGTTTGAGATTTATCGGCCCGCAGAATGTGGATTTTCTCCGCTGGTGTGTGATGAGAGTTCCCTTCTGATATACCAGTAGCGCTGACCACAACGAAGGCTACCCTAGACGTCAGCAAAACATAGAAACTAAATATAGTTCACAAGTCAAGTCTGTTATAATACTCTATTGTATATAATTGAGAAAAAAAACGATAACACAGAGAGGTCAAGATAGACAGGTTTAATTAACTTTTAATTAATTAGTTGAGCATTGTTAGTTGTACTAACTCTTCAGCAGTGTTTTTAGACTGCTTGATATTCGTAATGATCTGTGTTCGCATTACAATGAATTATACGGGTATATAAATTAATTACAACTATGTAACAAAGTCCTCCACTGGGAAAACAGAGGCATTGCAAACTAAAAATTTCATTTAATTTACAATTTAGCCATCAATAATAACTACAGCTAGCCTGATTGTCTAGACGTCCTTAAGTACGGCTAGCCTAGCCAAAAAGTCTAGCCGTACTTAATATAGCCTGCCAGTCTAGCCATACTTATCTTAGGCCCTATTAACATTAGGAGGAAACAGGTCTCATAGTAATTATTCAATTATTCAGGTACATGCACTGTCAAAAGGCACCTGGTTTCGTCTCATACAAATACTTAAGGTAAGTTACTGCAAACTAAAAATTTATTTACAATTCAGTAGATCTCTGCCAATTTTTTTGGGGGGTCAGTCTAGCCATCATATTAAGAATAAGTACGGCTAGCCCAGCTGTGCTATATAGCCGTACTTCCAACCAGTCTAGCCTAGCCGTCATTAAGTATTAAGTATGGCTAGTGGCTAGCCTCTTCCTTTAAAATGTGTACTTGAGACGGGTGCATGGGTAAAAAAACAAAAACAATGCATTTTAGATCATCTAGATTCTATATAGTCTAGATCTAGATCTAGATCTACTTAAATTTAACTTTCACTTTCACTTTCGAGTTGGGACGAACGACGAAACATAAAAAATCAGTCAGAATGGAATGCCAGGCCAGTACATTGTCATTATAAATCTTAGCAGTTGGCACAGACTTCAGATTGTTAGAGAATAGGGGAGGAATCTAAATCTAGATCTAATCTACGTAATGAAAAATAGTAGTACCTAATAAATAGCAAAATAACACCTTTCAACGGTAAGATGTGCAGGTGTGCCAAGTCTGGTCTAGTCTGGCGCCATTGCCTTGTTTTATTTGTAAACATAGAGGCTTCTTTAAAGTAAAGTACTGATGACTGATGTTGTAAAATTACTCGGCCTGAACATTATTGCCAGATATGTTTCCGATTTAGGAGCCAAACGACCAATAATTTTAGAGCCAAATTAAATACAAATAGAACAGTTTTGGGGCGGAATATAGATCTAATTTACATGTATTTTTGTAAACACATTATAATTATGTCCTCTTACAGAGAAGTCAAAAATTCGTGTTGCAACTTATTGCCAAATGTCACCTGAACAATCGAAAATAGACTCCCCAGCTTTTGCACGTATGATGCATCAATTTGTCTCTGATCAATATAATTATTTTTGTAAACACTTTTCGCTGCATTCTAGAAAATTCCTTTAGGCTAATGTGTCATAAATTATGATACAGTATTTATTTAGCTTTAAATTGGTATGCTACATGAGTGGGCAGTGCAAGGCTACTTTGATTGGGTTATTACATTTTCAAGTTTCTTTTTGGACGCCACGCTGTATATGTGCAGAAAATGTGCAGGCTTTAAACTTTTAGGATCATTAACCTAATAATTGAGGTCAACGTACAGTATTCAAATTTGCAGGGAAGCGAGGCTGGTATAGTATACGTGGCTTTTGCTCTGGAAGTTTGCCATACTTTGAACGCTCAAAAACTCCACTTGTGGGTGTGTGTGGTTTTCGGGCTAATTCTCTCTTGGTTTCAATATTTCTTATTCCTAAAGTCTCAATATATTATGACTTGATGCCCAATGTGACTGCATGCTGCTCCCCAACTGGGTCAGTCAGAGCCCATAATTAAGCTCCGCAAATGTCGATGGATTTATGTTGAAGTCATTCGGAGACATTTTCAGGGTGTCTTTGTATTGCAGTTTTTCTAGCACAATTTTTGTGTGCCAACCTTATTCATAGAGCTATCCTGATTCCTTAAATTGAGGACAGTTCAATATTATATATACATACTGCCTTCGGGATTCTGAAATCAGGCATCTTATTTAAATTACGACATGCCAGCCCGGCCAGCGAAGTTGAATCCTATTGAGTTTAGAATCCAAACTCTAATATTTCTTTTTTGAGAACTCATATGTCTGTTATTTCTATCCTGCCATTTGATACTAAGAATTCTCTTGAGGCATAGCATAATAGTGATCAGCTTCAAGGCATGGCGGTTTGATACATGTTACACAGTCCAGGTCTCGCGTCATACAACAGAGTTGAGATCAGCACAATCATTGTCGACTATCAATTTTGTCTCTGTACGAATGCCACAGTCCCAAAACCCTTCCTCTGAGTCTTCAAAAGGATGCACTTGACTTCTTCATATTATTATGTTAAGCTATATAACTTTCTGCATCGATGCGGACATTAAATTTAAGTTATAGACATTGTTAAATATTTATTGAAGCTATCAAAATTTGTCAGTACTTTTTTAAATAAATTTTGATTTTCTGAGAGAGGATCTGGAAAAGAACTTCTGTCTTTGCCGTGTTTATTGAAAGTGGGAGTCCAAATACATGTACATGTAGTTTATCAGCACATATTATTTATACGTGGTTATATGGTGTGAAGAAATGCAGTCGAATATCGAGATCGGTGCACGGAACAGAGAAAGAGTTAAATCACGTCCTGTAATTTTATAAACATTGGCAATCAACACTCTTTGTCTTCTCTCTTTAACTCCCCCCCCCTTTTTTTTTGTTGCCTTTTTGTTGTTGTTTTGAATAGGCCTGTTTTAAAGCCAAAAAGAGAAACCAGACGCAATAATTTTAAAAAGCCAAAATTCCGAGATTTGGCTCTCTCCGGAGCCAAACTGACAACCTGCTGAAAAAAACAAAAACATGGAATCTGGAAGGGGGATAACTGTCTGTCTAGTTCTTGTGTTTACTTTACCCGACAAGTCTATGGATGTGAATATTTCCTAGATAAATCTAGGCCTATTATCTAAACGTTCCTGTTACGGTAAGATGTCATGTATCCTTTCCCCTCATTTTGAATTTTTTAAAGGAAATACTTTGAAACGGAAAGAGAACTGACTGAAATGAATACCAAGCCTATGTGAAAGTACTTTGAAGTGAAAACAAGACAGGCTGATTTGGACGATGCACGCACTCTGGCGTCTCTGGCAACTTCTTGTCAGCAAGAAAAAGAAAATAATATTTAGATAATCTAGAATCTAGATCAAGATTGACATCTTTGACCATTTTATTCTTTTTGTTAATTTTCTGAAATATCTATAATTGAAGGTTTGGGGGCCAAGTGAGTGAGGATAGCCATAGAGGTAGTCTAATTATTTCTGTGTAGTACAAAGACTCAAGTGAAAGAGGCCGGGTTGAAGTTTGTACGCTATGCGTAACGATCCCGTGACCATCATCTTGTCTAGTCATGTGACACCCGCAGCAGTCGCAGGAATAGAAGCTTCATTTTCGGTGTTTGTGGGGCTTACATTACTCTGTCTTTGTTGTTACCGATAAATACAGCTTCCGTGTTTCGGTGCTGGCTGTAAGTCAAAAGTAAGACATCTTTGATGTTATGAGATATTTATTAGACTACACTAAAAAGTTGTTTTGGTTAGGCGTGCAATAAAGACCTACAGGGTCAACCAGAATAGACTAAAGTAGGGGGCTAAGGACCGCTGTGTTGCAGCCTGTCACTTCAACAGTAGCAGACAGTTCTGTTTTATTTTGTTTAGGGATCACAGCTGATCGTGACTCATGAAGTTTAATGTTATTATAGTAATGAATTAATGTCATTTTATTTGTCTATGTTTTTTATGCTATGGATGATCATGAACTTATTATAGGCCTCTACTTTCTCAGTGAATATTATAAACTGTCTGCTGGAATCTGAGATTTGTTTTGTTAGAGCCTGACTTTGATTCTTGAATTTACTCCTTTGCTTTAGTCTTTAGTTACTAATCTACCTAGATCTACCTAACCGTCCTAACCTAGATCTAGATTAGAAATATTATTATGATTATTGTTAATTGTGTGTGCTTAGAATCATGAAATGGTACTGTGCTTAAATATGGCTCGCTTTGAAAGTATTGAGTTGTCAAGCTACCTTCCCAGTTGGGAACGTTTTCTATGCCTGGGGATTTGCTAGGGCTAGGGTTAACGTCTTTCACTTTCACTACTGTCTCATGCTCTGGTTTTGCAAAGCCAGTAAAGCCCCTTTCTTTTTCATTTTTATCTGTATGAATATTGGCTTTGACCGACCTATATTGAATATTGGTCGCAAATTAGTCTTATAATTAGAGTCCAGTAGTTTTTAAATATTTATTGATGGTTTATTCGAACTACATCACACTGCCTAATTGTTGTAGTTCTGTAGTTATTTCTGCGCTTTGTCTTTGGACCAACCTGGGGGTTTTAAGGGGGTAAAGAAATGGGGGCGGGGGCAATGTCATGAAGTGGTGGAATCAGGCACTCATCAATTTTTGGACATGTGAAGTTTTAATTAGTCTAGTATCACCTTAAAGCTTTCATTTGCATTGCTTTCAATGAAAGAATTACTTATATATATATCTTGATTACAGTAACAATGAGGTGGGGTCGCCTGGTTTCAGAGGTTAAATTAGTGAGAAAATGGCCACCAGAGTTTGGTTAAAATTACAAAGCCTCAGAGTCGGTGGAAACTGACAATTTTCATTTTTCATGCCTTTAATCAACGTTTTTCTATTATAATTCACACTGGAATAGGTTCTTTAAAAATGGACATAAGAGGTGCTCAGCTAAAAAAACACAATTTTGATTTAATAAAATTAAATTGCCAAACCGGCGGAAAAGTTTAAGTTCTTTACTTTCGTTATTTTGACGAGAACCTGATTTCACCACGCTTCCTCACATATTATTTTGTGTCACTCTTTGTGCTCTGAACTGCTAGTCAATGGTCATTGTTTTGTTCCCTGGGAAGTAAAGTGACTCTTGAGAAACAGTGAATTTTGCAGCATCTTGTATGATTAGATTACGTTACGTAACGGAATCATATTTTTGTCATCAGACTGGTTAAACAGACATCATGCATGTGCTTGCTTCAGCCAGCGTGCTCCTCTTGGCAGTGAGCAGCGTGTACTGCAACCTCCTGAGGTGAGACCTTTGTTCATTCATTAAATCATTGAATAAAAAAGGGCTACGTGTATCTTTTTACTCTTTTATGATGGATGTTATAATTATAAGATCTGTGGTATTGGGCACAATTAGTAGGCCCACTCCAAAATTTTTCTGAAATTTATTTTATTTTTTGTTTGTTACTCTGTTGTATAGCAGGTTCAAATTCATTGCTTCTTTAATGTCAAAATTCAACAAATGGAGAATGTTTTAATCATAATGAAATTGAGGTTAAAGAGGTCTTGGATAGTTTAATTGAACAGATGTTAGCCTCTCATGTTTAAAATATGCTTCTTGGGAGGTGGCTCATCTATGCCTGTTGTACACTAAAGGATGAGCAGTTTCACAAGAAAAGGCGACAGATCAGTAATCGGAAAAATTCATTTTGATTTAATATTGTTTCCTGTTCCAACGTAAACTGCATCGTTTGTGTTTTGATCTACTGTTTTGTACCTTGTTCTTTCTCCCCAATTTTCAGGAGTCTTGACTGGATTAACAGCGACAAATGATGTTGGGAGCAAATTTGGGTTTCTTATTTTTAATAATGGGATGTCTTAAAGTAGAATGAATTAACCTATTGTGGGTGCTCTGGTGTGGTTTTCTCCTCCTATTAAACATCTATCGTTCTTATCTTCCTTCTTTTTTGTGTTTGTTACTCTCTTGTAACACTTCTAATCTTCAGCACTTATATATGACCTTATTGTGTTACGAGTGCCGTAAAACTCTTACTAAAACTAAACCAACAGCTAATCTATTCAGTGTCTACAAATGTTTTCTATGTGGTGATAATCAGTCCATGGTGTGTTTTTCAGGATCCCCCTCCACAAAACGAAAAGTGCCAGACAGACGCTGGCAGAACATCAGAACAATGTGCAGGTCTTGATGCAGAAGTATAAGGCGACCAACCGTGTCGACAAAACAGGCTTCGAACCTCTCACCAATTATTTAGACGTAAGTTTCTCACAAATTGTTGAAACACTAAGGTGGGTAAGATTTATCGCAAGAACTCTAAAGTTATTTAGATACTTGTATATATTCGAAACAGCAGTACACATTGATGTTAATTCAGAAAGCAACCTTTTATAAATACTAGATGGTCAGAAACTTGTGTATCTTTTTTTCTTTCTTTGTTCTTAATGGTGCGTCTGACAATTTTCTTTTTAACTGTTTAAATTGGACTAAAGTAAAGTTGTTCCCGCATCCGATCCGGACATTGGAGATTGCCTTGTTAGTAAGACAACTTCCTGGGCTTTCGGCATATTGTGATAGGGTGGCCAGTTCCTTTCCATGCCGCCTTTACTTCCCCAACTCGAAGTCAGGTACCCATTACTGCTGGGTGGGCAGGAGGGGGCGAAAAAATCTGGGTCCGAACCGAGGCTCGAACCCTGACAAATTTGACTATGTCTTGAAATTGTCTACTTCCTGCCTCGAAGACAGAGCCTCTATTTGGGTGGTTGGTGGGTGCTCTGGTGTGGTTTGCTTCTTCTTTCCTATCAAACATCTATCATCTTTATCTCTCCTCCTTTTTTGTGTTTGCTACTCTCTTGTAACACCTCTGATCTTCGGCACTTATATGACCTTATTGTGTTGCAAGTGCCGTAAAATACTTACTAAAACTAATACAGAGCATCTATTATCTATCTATATCCCTATATGTAGCTATGACTTCTGTATTCACAGGCTCAGTACTTCGGTGTGATCGGGCTGGGCACGCCGCCCCAGCAGTTCAAGGTCGTCTTTGACACCGGGTCCTCCAACCTGTGGGTGCCTTCCAAGAAGTGCAAGTGGACGGACATTGCGTGCTGTGAGTCGCTGAATGTGCTTCTTCCTCTTGATTTGTTCATGAATGTGCTTCTTCCTCTTTATTTGTTCATGAATGTGCTTCTTCCTCTTGATTTGTTCATGAATGTGCTTCTTCCTCTTTACTTGTCGCTGAATGTGCTTCTTCCTCTTTATTTGTTCATGAATGTGCTTCTTCCTCTTTACTGTCGGTGAATTTGCTTCTACCGCTTTACTGTCGGTGAATGTGCTTCTACCTCTTTACTGTCGGTGAATGTGCTCACCTCTTTACTGTCGGTGAATGTGCTTCTACCTCTTTACTGTCGGTGAATGACTTTACTGTCGGTGAATGTGCTTCTACCTCTTTACTGTCGGTGAATGACTTTACTGTCGGTGAATGTGCTTCTCCCTCTTTACTGTCGGTGAATGTGCTTCTCCCTCTTTACTGTTGGTGAATGACTTTACTGTTGGTGAATGACTTTACTGTTGGTGAATGACTTTACTGTTGGTGAATGTGCTTCTACCTTTTTACTTGTCAGTGAATGTGCTTCTACCTCTTTACTGTTGGTGAATGACTTTACTGTTGGTGAATGACTTTACTGTTGGTGAATGACTTTACTGTTGGTGAATGACTTTACTGTCGGTGAATGTGCTTCTCCCTCTTTACTGTCGGTGAATGTGCTCACCTCTTTATTTGTTGGTGAATGTGCTTCTCCCTCCTCATGTGCCGCTCTCCTTCCTTACCTTCCTCACCTTCTGTACTGCCGATTCCTTTCTTTACTTCCACTTCTTCTTTTTGTCCAAGAAGTAAACGTGAACCCCCAGGGCAGTGCTGCTGACTGACGTGTCTTTTGACCATTATTATTATCATCATCATCATTATTATTATTATTATTATCATCATCATCATTATTATTATTATTATCATCATCATCATTATTATTATTATTATTATCATCATTATTATTATTATTATTATTATCATCATTATTATTATTATTATCATCCTCATGATAATATTATCGTTATCATCATTATTATTATTATTATCATCGTCATAATAATAATTATTATTGTTATTATCATCATCATTATAATCGTTATTATTATTATCATCATCATCATTATTATTATTATTATCATCATCATTATTATTATTATTATTATCTTTATTATAATCATTATTATCATCATCATCATTATCACTACTCGACAGTGCTGCACAACAAGTACGACAGTACCAAGTCGAGCACGTACAAGGCCAACGGCACAGACTTCTCCATCCGCTACGGCAGCGGTAGCCTCACGGGCTTCCTCAGCACCGACACGCTCACGGTGAGTACCGACAGTGTTGTGGCCCTCGCCCGGAGTACTTACAGTGCGGCGGTCCAAAATTTGGTGGCTTTACTAATTCCTCAAATGACTATCTTTTTAACGGGTGAATCAGTGTCGCCTCTACGTTGCACAACAGTTTGTATCACTTTGTCTTAAAAACTTTATCGCCTTTTTGTACTATAATTGGGGCTAGAGTAAAAAATAAACTTTTTTCATAAATTTATGTAAAGTACTGTAAATCTCCTTCGTGCGGGAAATGGGATTGTTCACAGCACTTTCCACTTTTCACATTCAGTTTGTATACGCGTATATGGCCTACGTCACAGCTCGCCAATGACACTAGTTTGGGGTAGGATTTTCACTGTTTGTCGTGTGGGGTTTTCACAGTTTGTGTTAGCATTATATTATGGGATTTTCGCAGTTTGTGGTTGTAATGTGAGATTTTCCCAGTTTGTGGTTGTAATGTGAGATTTTCACAATTTTTGCGGTAGGAATGTGAGATTTTCACAATTAGTGGTTGTAATATATGGGTTTGTGGGATCTTATTATTGACGTATCCTTGTGATGTGCAGGTGTCGGGTCTGTCGGTGAAGAGCCAGACATTCGCAGAGGCGACGTCTCAGCCCGGGATTACTTTTGTGGCGGCCAAGTTTGACGGGATCCTGGGTCTGGGCTTCGACACGATCTCCGTGGACAGAGTTGTCCCCCCGTTCTACCTGATGGTGCAGCAGAAGCTGGTGGCCAAGCCCGTGTTTTCCTTCTACTTGAGCAGGTATAGAGGAAATTGCTGTTGTGCTCCTCGTCTCATTTTCCATGCAGTTACGCTCCTGTGACTTTTCAGATCTTTTTATTTTACACAAATTAGGCTCAGTGTGACGTATGTCATTGTTCTTTTATTTTACACAAATTAGGCTCAGTGTGACGTATGTCATTGTTCTTTTATTTTACACAAATTCTTTGCCATATCGACAGACCGAAGGGCTAGAACCCAAATGGCCGCTGGATCGGAAAAGTAAAGTAGAGTAAGCAAAGTTGGTTCTTATGACTGCTGAAGTTTTTCCTGTTCACAAACTCGATTCTTGTAACAGTTCAAATCCTTCTGATACTCGAACCCAGGTTCTCTGGACGGTTGAGGTCCATTTTTTAAAACTGGAACCAGGTTATGGGGAATAATTGGGTCCTCTCTTTAGTAAGCTAGGTTCCTCTGACAGTTGAGATCCTTCCTTTACGTGAACAACTTTTTTGTCACGGTTGAAATCCTTCATTTACTTTAACTACATTGTTTTGGCAGTTTAGTGGGGCTGTTTTCATAGTAGCAGTCAGAAGTAGGTGAAGTAAGGCAACGACTAGACAAAACCCAGGGTTGTTGTTATTTTTTTAAAACAGAACTATGCTGCAGTATTGATTGATAGCTCAGCTACTGTGTGTAAGAGCGGAACCTATGGAATGAGAGGCAAACTTTGTATCTCTAGTCCACTAGAGCCTCCCAAAATTTATTCTCTTCAGTGAAGCTTCTGAAGGATTGAGACCTACAGAGTCGAGTTATTTTTCTGGTAATGTTATCCAACAATCATCACACAGACAAACATACACACACACACACACACGCACTCACACACACTACACACACACACACACACACACTACACACACACACACACACACACACCGGAGATTACTTATTATTTTGTTTTAATCTTGTTGCTGATCTGACTTTTTTGTTTGTTTCTCTGTTCAGAGATCCCAATGCCACGGAAGGAGGGGAGCTTGTGTTTGGGGGCAGCGACCCATCGTTGTACGAGGGAAACTTCACCTACGTCCCGGTCACACGCAAAGGGTACTGGCAGTTCAAGATGGACGGGTGAGATCTGCCACTTCTTCTCGTACTTCCCTGAGAATTTTAATTTTTTTTCTTCATGTGATCAACTGTGCTATTGGAGTATGTGGGTGGTTGGTGGGCGCTGTGCTGTTGTCTGTCGGTGGCCTAGTGGTTAGGCTTTCAGACTCGCAACCGTAAAGTCGTGGGTTCGAATCCCGTCAGGGGCCCGAAGTTGTGCCTTTGGTTAAGGCACTCGACACAGATTTTCCTCACTCCACCCAGGTGGAGACGGGTACCCGACTACAGACAGAGAAAAATCTTGTCAGTTTGTTAGTGTGGTCTGTTCAGGGATGTGATATCCCACAGTCTCCCTTGATTCCCTGTAAGGACTTCTCTGTTGACATCCGACCTTTGGCGCTTATATGACCTTATGCAGTTGCGAGCACCTTAAAACCTCTACCAAAACAAACAAAACATCTATCGTCCTGATCTTTCCCCCTTCTTTTTTGTGTTTGTTACTCTCTTGTAACACCTCTAATCTTCGGCACTTATATGACCTTACTGTGTTGCAAGTGCCGTAAAACTCTATAAACTAAACTAAATCTTGGGCACTTATATGATCTTATTGTGTTGCAAGTGCCGTAAAACTCTTACTAAAACCGACAACATTTTGTTCTGGCAATCATCGCGGACCTTGAATGACCTCTGAACCTTTTCTTTGACGGCCAGAATGACAGTGGGGAGCACCAAGTTCTGCAGCGGGGGATGTAACGCCATCGCAGACACGGGCACCTCTCTCCTGGCCGGCCCCACGGCGGAGGTGGAGAAGATCAACGCTCTGATTGGTGCCACCAAGTTTGTGGGAGGGGAGGTAAGCCAACTCCGCAAACGATGACTTCCTCTTCTCAGAGGCCACTATGGGTACTATTACTATGACCTTTGTTTTTGTTGTATTTGTTTTGTTTTTTGTTATTGTCTCTTCTCCTCGCTGTCTTTCTGTCTCTTTCACTTTCTTTCCAAGTCTCTTTCTTTCTCTTTCACTATTTTTCCTATTCTCTTTCTTTCTTTCTTTCTTTCCCTTTTTTTTTTCTCTTTCACTTTCTTTTCTAATTTCGTTTTTTCTTTCTTTCTCTCTCTCTTTCTTTCTCTTTCACTTTTCCTATTCTCTTTTTCGCTCTTTCTCTCTCTTTTCTCTTTCATTCTCTTTCTTAATTCCTTTCTCTCTCTCTTTCCTAATCTCTTTCACTCTCATTCTCTTTTTTTCTTAATCTCTCTCTCATTCTCTTTCTCTCTCTCTCTCTCTCTCTCTCTCTCTCTCTCTCTCTCTCTCTCTCTCTCCCTCTCTCTCTCTCTCTCTCTCTCTCTCTCTCTCATCGTCCCTCTCCCCCTCTCTCCCCAGTACCTAGTGGTGTGTGCCAACATCCCCAAGATGCCCAACATCACCATCAGTGTCGGAGGTCGGCCGTTTGTGCTCACCCCAGAGGAGTACGTGCTCAAGGTCAGTTCTTTTTGTGGTATATCATCATGTATAGGAAACATGCGGCTCACGGTTAACTCTTTTTATCCGGGCTATGAGTATACTCGTAACGAGGACCAGTCCGGGCTACGGGTTTTCTCGGAACAGCGATACGGTCATGTCAAACAGCTAGCTCTGTTTGTAATTACCAAAATACGCAAATATGGCGATGCTAGCTCTGTCTGAATATTTAAATTTTCCAATGAACAGTTGTTTCTTTGTTTTTGATGGGTGTAGAAGCTTAAAAGATGTCTCGAAAACGCACGTTCACGACCGACGAAGTACTTCTTGAAGGTCGCTGGGTTGTGAGGGGGAATAAGACTAATTTGATGAAAGTGACTCCGAATCAAGTGCGGTAAATTCCGTTTGATGATAATGAACAGGAGTTGGACTCATCTGATAGCGATTCAGATCATGGTGAAAGGACCAGTACCAGAATTCGCGCAGTACCGATGGGTAGGGCTAGATCTATAAATCCAAGGGGACGTCATTGGCATGGCAAACAGGGTCAAGTTGGAGGGTGGAATACACCACAGAATCTACATGGTACTATTGCTGTAATTCCTAACCACAAACATTTTCAAAAACTACATTCAATTTCTAACATAACCGCCAAATTTTCTTAAAATCTAAGGGTAAATGTAAGAAATACAGCACTTTGAAATCTACACCCTGAATTCCAACTCATATGGCACGGCGGCCTCAGGATGGGTGCTGAGTCTGTGGGGGTATGGCCAGGATAAACAGAGTTGAGTATGTGGGTGGTTGGTGGGTGCTCTGGTGTGGTTAGCTCCTTCTTTCCTATCAAACATCTATCGTCCTGATCTCCCCTCTGTCTTTTTTGTGTTTGTTACTCTCTTGTAACACGTCTAATCTTCGGCACTTATATGACCTTATTGTGTTGCAAGTGCCATAAAACTCTTACTAACACTGTGCCAAAGTGGTAACGCCGGTCGCCATTTCATGGGTAAAAGGTTGCCGGCTGTGGCCGGAAATTCCTGCAAGAAAAAGCCAGTCAGCATCATGGTTTTCGCAGCCAGCGACGGCTGTCCTTGACTGGACTAATGTCGATCTTGTGAAGCATGGTTTTTTTTGGTTTACCTGACAACTGTTTTTAAAAAGTCTGACCATTTAACTCCACTGCTTGAGTTTGAGCATAAATCGACAGTACAGAGGTGATTCTCTTTTCAGGCAAAGCCCCTTGAGATGCTATGAGTCTGAATGTTTTCTGGCAAAATGGTAGTGACCAATTTTTACCCATGCACTGTTTTCAGATCACGGTGATGGGTCAGTCCCAGTGTCTGAGCGGTTTCATCGGGCTGGACGTCCCGCCGCCCGCCGGGCCCCTGTGGATCCTGGGAGACGTGTTCATCGGGCCGTACTACACCGAGTTTGACATGGCCAACGCTCGGGTGGGGTTCGCTCCGACCAAAGCCGCCGGGAACAGGAAGTCAGCTCCGAATGGCGATGTCGTGGACAACACCCTGCGGTATTTGGGCTTCAGGGAAAGCAGGAAGGACGTCTTTCGAATGAATGTTGGGGAGTGAGCGGAGGCTTATAGTGTGCAGCTCAGAGGAAGCTAGTCCTTGAGGCTTTACCATAGCGAACGAGAAAGAAGGTCTGGTGGTCCGAATGAGTTTCTCGCTAGCTTTTTACTTTTTTTTCCATACATGTTTTCGTGGGTCTGAGGGGAGGCTGTAGTGATATACAAATTTTTAAAGGTAAAATTGCTTTCACTTATGGCACCTTTATTTTGTTTCACTGATAGAGTTAAAAGTTTACTTTTGGGCTTTTTCTATTAAACTTTTTCGTTTTTATTTCACGCCGGTAGTTTTTTTTTTTTAATGAGATACTCAGGTGGAGTCTTGAAGGTCTATGGTTTGAGCCCACATAGTTGCAATAATTGGAAGGTTTTGATTAAATGATGAGCACTATATAAAGCTTTATTTTTTCCCGCTAGTTTCCCTGAATGAGCGTTGTGTGTTAATGAAGCATCACCAAAAGGGGCCGAGACTGGCTTCAGTTTGTTTACTCTTCAGTATTTCACTTGATCAGAATGTCAAATCCTTCAAAAAGTTTTGAATTGTTTGGCACGCAAAGATTGTGCAATACTTCTTTCAATAAAAAATCTGGGGTAACAATACAGGCTGTTAGCCGGTACTGCGTTGCCAAAACTTGTGCTGGTGAGTTGTCTTTCACTTTTCGCTCGGCCGGGGGGACCAAGATTGTCGGCTGCCAGAGTTTGTAGGTCTTTTAGCTTTTAGTGTGACGTGACTCATGCCTCCCCGTGTCTGTGTCGAGATATGGCAGTGTGTCTGAGAGTGGTCGAAAGTACAGTAAAAAGTACGATAGTGGACGCTTGTGACTTGTGTCTAAATTTCCAGCAGGAGAATTTGTTGCGTGGGACATTCCCGGGACCTTCTTGTGTTTCGCTGTTTCTTCTTAATAATCTTAAGCCTTTTTATGTGTGTGTGTGTGTGTGTCTGACAGCTTTCTGTGTACGGAGCTTTATGTTGGAACTTTGCAGATATAATATTATATAATACTATCATGATATACTCTAGTAGCCTCTTCAGAAATGATAGATTAGAAACTAACATTATTTAGTAATAAGTAAGTGGTATAAGAATTGTTTGAAGACGCTGGGTGTTTTTTTTAGTGTTTGCGAGTCTGAGAGTGGTCAAAAGTAGTGGACACTTGTGTTGTTTTTTTCTCGAGGAGCATAAACTTATTTTCTTATTTTCCCCCATTTTGATTCTCAGAAAAGGAAAAAGAGTTTGTGTTGAAAGAGAAGAGTTTCTATTCCTGGCTCTTGTTTCATGTTGCCACAGCGCTGTTTCTTTCCCCACGCTTTTCTCACCTCAAAGCAGCTGATGTGAATTTTTTTTTTTTTAGTTTATTTTTGTTTAAAATTTATCTGTGCGTTATGTTTTTTGTCTTATCAATTTCATTATCCCCATCTTTTTGTCTGGGGTTTTTGGGGGGGGGGTTTGTGTGTTTGAAGGGCTTTTTGGGGGGGGGGGGGGGTTTAGCGGGGATGGGGAAGGTCTGTGGACAGCTGTTACTGCGTGTTTCGCCCTCATACTGATCTGTCTTAGGTTCAGTTTCCGTCAGGTGGGACAGGGAAATCGGGGTGAGAAATATCACAATCTTCATTTACAAATGGACTTTTTCTCTTGAACTTTTAGATTTTTATGTGAAATATTTTTAGAATGTGTTTTGTATGATTTTTTCTTTTTTACATTTGTTACTTTCTCTGTTCATTGATCTTTGATCTTCTGTTCAATAGATTCTGAATTTAATTGAAATCTCATGAAATGTTAGGAGGGGGGTGGCTGGGTTTTTAAAGTTGTCATAGCCATTTTGCCCAGGCTGTTTTCCCTTCGTTGTTTCTGTTTCCATTTCGAAATTTTCTCAAGTTTTCTAAATGATGTTAACCATTTTTTTGTGATGGTTGACCAATTTGTTCTGCCATAGATCTGTGCTTTCATCTCGCTGGCCTGCTTGTATTGCTGGTGTGCACATTTGATTAAACTCAGCAATGCCAGCTCTTAAATGTTTTGAGGTTCCTCAAGGCTCTTAACTTTTTTTCGTTTGATGTTTTGTATTTGTTCCTTTTGTTGTTTGGTTTTGATGTGTTGTTGGCCTGTTTGTTATTTGATGTGCTTGTTGTACAATTATTCTTATAGTATTAAAAAGATTTTGTCACCTCATTATAGGTTTTGGATCTTTGTTCTCTTCTCTGTTGTTGTTGATTGGGTTGTGGGTTTATTAATTAATTAATTAATTTTTTTAATTGGGTTGTGTTTATTAATTAATTTTTTTCTTGTTGGGTTGTGTGTTTATTAGTTGTTGTTTTTTATTGGGATGTGTGTTTATTAGTTTGTTTTTTTAATTGGGTCATGTGTTTATTAGTTGTTTTTTATTGGGTTGTGTGTTTATTAATTTATTTTTTAAATTGGGTTGTGTGTTTATTAGTTATTGTCTTTTATTGGGTTGTGTGTTTATTAATTATTAGTTAATTTTTTTTTATTGGGTTGTGTTTATTAATTAATTTTTTTATAGGGTTTGTGTATTAATTTATTTTTAAAATTGGGTCGTGTGTTTATTAAAAATTAGTTGTTGTTTTTTTATTGGGTTGTGTGTTTATTAATATTTGTTTTTAATTTAAGATTACCACTTACTTGGTGGGTGGTTGGCGGGTGCTCTGGTGTGGTTTGCTCCTTCTTTCCTATCAAACATCTATCGTCCTTATCTCCCCTTTTTCTTTTTTTTATGTTTGTAACACGTCTAATCTTCTGGCGCTCATATGACCTTATGCAGTTGCAAGCGCTGTAAAACCTCTACTAAAACAAAACAAACCACTTACTTGTATTGATTGGTTTGGGGGAAATGTGGGTTGCAGTGGTAAGCAAAATACATACACAAGCAATATTTAGAGGGTGTGGGTGGTTGGAGGGTGCTCTAGTGTGGTTTGCTCCTTTTTTTCTATTAAACATCGGTCGTCCTTATCTCTTCTCTTTCTTTTTTGTGTTTGTTACTCTCTTGCAACACCTCTAATCTTCGGCACTTATATGACCTTATTGTGTTGCAAGTGCTGTAAAACTTACCAAACAAAGGGTATGTCAGCGTCTTGTATTGGTAATAGTAGTAATACCAACACGATATCATAAGCAGCTTTGGTTTTACAAACATAGTTGCTTTTCTTAGACCTTCATATTTTTCTCAAAGACACCTTGCGACCACCCACCTAAACACTGTAATGCTCCACAACGTTACACTTTACGTACTCGTATTTACAATGTCCTGACCATCTGCGCTGGGATTCTGACCATTATTTTGTCAATGTGCTTCTCATTACTCAAACAAAGGAACAAAGCTGGGATTCGAACCGACTACCTTTTGCTTGCTACTTCCACACCCCTGTTCTTGGGCCAGGCCAAAGGCATATCCCCCGGCAATGCTACTGACTGAAGTGTCTTTAGGCCATTTTCCAAAGGGGGATAATAACATGTTCTTATGCATAGTAGAATTGTAATAAATGGGCTGATTTATCAATGTCATGCTCATACTGTGCCGGAACAACATAGGGGGAACTGCTGCTTTTTCTTTCCTAATCCTTCTATCATCATTTTCCCTCTACTTCTTTTGTATGTTTGTCACACTCTTGCAAACTGCTATTTCCGGGGTGCCTTGACAATCGAAGCAGACTTTGTTCTGTTGAGGCTCGGGAGGTTCGCCCCTTGGTGCTCGTATGACCAGGGATGCCAAATGTCAGGTTTTTCAGGGGGTTTTTGTGGGTTTTTTCTAAAGTAATTTGGCATCCCTGACTGAATAAGAAGGCCACTGACATAAGGTCCTTCTTCTCAAGACAGATAGAATATTACTGGAGAGATGTCTTTGTTTGCTCATTGAAAAACTTTACAAGGTTTGTTTTATGTGAGATGTGATGGTCAAATCTTGCTAAATTATGCGGGGTGCGTTCTTTTTCTTGAAATGATTTTTCCCAAACCCTCAAATTTGTATGAAATAACATTGTTTTGATAAATGTATGGTTTTTATTTTAGCTTTCTAGGGTTAAACAGTACGGTATACACATGTAATGATAATGGGTGTCTCGAAATAAATGGTCTTCTGTCGCGATCTCGCGGAAAATTCCTCCTTTTTTTTTTTTACCCTATCCGTATGCCCTGGGGTCATTTTGTACCCCCGGGGTTGTGTTCTTCACATTTTAGAATACTTCTAGTACGAAGACCTCTTTGAAACTTTCAGTATTTCTCAAAAAAATCATTTTGACAGACTGCTATGCAAAGCGTACGGATCGGATTAACGAGTAAATGTCCTCTTTGGAAAGTGGTGGCACAGAGTTCCCCACGTCGTATTCATACGATAGTAAAACTCGACGTACGGATAGGGTTAAATGGTGGCACAGAATTCCCCACGTCGTATGGATACAATAGTAAAGCTCGACGTACGGATAGGGTTAAGTGGTGGCACAGAGTTCCCCACGTCGTATGGATACGATAGTAAAACACGACGTACGGATAGGGTTAAGTGGGGGCAAAGAGTTCCCCACGTCGTATGGACACAATAATAAAACACGGCGTACGGATAGGTTTAGATCTAGGTGGTGGCACAGAGTTCCCCTCGTCGTATGGATACGATAGTAAAACAGGACGTGCGGATAGGGTTAAGTGGTGGCACAGAGTTCCCCACGTCACATGGTTACTATAGTAAAACAGGACGTGCGGATAGGGTTAAGTGGTGGCACAGAGTTCCCCACGTCACATGGGTACGATAGTAAAACAGGACGTGCGGATAGGGTTAAGTGGTGGCACAGAGTTCCCCACGTCGTATGGATATGATGGTAAAACACGACGTACGGATAGGGTTAAGTGGTGGCACAGAGTTCCCCGCGTCGTGTGGATACGATAGTAAAACATGACGTGCGGATAGGGTTAAGTGGTGGCACAGAGTTCCCCGCGTCGTGTGGATACGATAGTAAAACACGACGTGCGGATAGGGTTAACAAGACTATGACTCATCGGTTCCAATAATACATGTGCCGTGGGAGGTTGATGATATCCCCAGCTGTTTCTTGAAAAGAAATTGTTGGCCTAAGAGAGAATAAACTCTACCTGCATCAGACTTTTCCCCCTTTATGTTCTGCACAGAACGATCAACAAGCCTTTTTTTACCTCGCCGAGAAATAACCCAGTGCTTCCAATACTTTGAGAAAACCAGGTATATCCAAACCCCAGGGAAAATAATACATGTAGATTTTTAACTTCAGTAGCCCAGTTGCCTCTGCCAAATTGGCAGGAACGATATAAACAATTGTATGTAACCTTTCTTAATTGGACATCTGCCATTTTTTACTTAGTAAATAAGTCGGCACCAGAATTTAATGTAATATTTCTTTGCACATTTGCCAATTTCTAAGTAAATAAGTCTGCACCAGAATGTAATGACACTCTGCATGTGCCGGTACATGTAATCAGAACATACATTGGTTCTTCCCACTTCTCTCAGAACTAAACACTGGGGTGTAGCTAGCTTGGCCAAGACCCAGACAGGATTTCCAGAATTTTACATGAATAATAATACAATCGATCCCGTCCAAATTTCAGACAAGCAGCATTGGTTTAATACGTATTATATTTCCAAAATAACTTTCGCTTTTTCGAAATTTAATTCTTTGAGTGAACTGACTCAAAAGTCTTCTTATTTGAGAAACAATCGTTGAGCTTTAAGCGGGGTGCCCACTACGGCTGGGATCGGCCGATCGCCCGACTCGATCGCCTCAAAAACAATCGTGTTTGTTTTCAGTTTCAGGCGATCGAGTCGGGCGATCGGGCCGATCAGCCGATCCCGTCCGTAGTGGGCACCCCGTAGTACTACAAGCTTGATCTTCTAGCGTTCGTCTCCAGCACAGACGCGAAGGAAATAAAACGCCGTAATAAGTAACCATAATTAGGTTAATTACTGTCTCTAAGTGAAGTCTAAGATCTTACCCTCCCTATACCATCTCAGATTTTTTTCGTGAAGAGGAAGGCTAAGGAGGAGGAGACGTTTGCTAGAAGAAGAAGAAGAAAAGGGGGGAAGAGGAGAAGAAGTTTGCTAGAAGAGGAAAAGAAGTTTGCTGGAGGAGGAGAAAAAGTTTGTTGGAAAAGGAGGAAAAAGGAGGAGAGGAGGAGGAGAAGTTTACTGGAAAAAGAATAAAGAGGAAGAGGAGTTTGCTTGAAGAAGAAGAATAAAGAGGAGGAGAAGTTTGCTTGAAGAAGGAAGAGTAAAGAGGAGAAGAAGAAGAAGTACATGTAGTGAACAGGAAGAGAAAGATTAAGAAGGAAGAAGAGAAGTGTGGTGGAAAAGGAGGAATAAGGAGGAGAAGAAGAAGAAGAAGTACATGTTGTTAGCCGAAGGAGGAAGAATAAGGAGAAGTACATCATGTAGTTTGCTAAAGGAGGACTGGGATATATTGAAAGGTTTACCACCCACCCACGTCCCTGGGCTGGCATGAAGCATCAAGGCACACACAAGATGAAACACACACAAACAAGCAGGGAAATGAGGAGAGGAATTGCTCATCAACTTTTTGCTACCAGTATCTCCTCTCCCCCC
>NW_004797707.1:7425-9298 GCF_000002075.1 Aplysia californica | reverse complement strand
CTCTCTCTCTCTCTCTCTCTCTCTCTCTCTCTCTCTCTCTCTCTCTCTCTCCCTGGCACACAAGCGGCCTACACACAACACCGCTGCCTGAAATAGAACCAAGGAAGTTTGTGTTTGGGTTTTCTGTTGTATAATTTTCACATTCTGTTTCTTAACCATTCCTCGGGAGTTTCTCAAGCGTTGGACAAAATGAAGAAGATTCCCGTCTTTTATTACTGTTTGCTGGGCTTCTTTCTCCAGGCTGAGGCTTTCAGGCACATCGGTGAGTGGTCAACTGTTGTCTTTTGTTTGTTTTTGGTGAGTGTTTTACGGTGCTCGCAGCTGCTTAAGGTCGAATAAGCACGCGGAGCACATTATTAAACATTTTCAGTTTGGCAGGAATTCATTTTGAGTATTTTCCGGGTGGCGGCCGATGCCTACTCTTCTTATCGATTTTGGACCACCAAGGGATCTTTAACGTGCACAACCTTCATACGGGACTTCCGAGATTTTTCACCCTTATCCGAGACTGCTAAGTGTTAGATCTTACCTACCCTAAGATCAGGGGTGTAGCTGAAAGACAGCAGTAAGAAGGAGCCAAGGAGTAGCAATAGAAAGGCAGCAGAAAGAGTCAGGATCCCAGAGGAGGGGGCAAATGAGGTGAGGGGTGGAGGCAGAAAGATTTGACAAAAGCAGACGACGGAACATTGCTAAAGAGCGGGAAAAGAGAAAGTCTTGTGTGTCGATTCAGGGGTCGTCTGTAGGTGCAGAACATCGGAATATGACGTAATGGTCGGCTGTCGACAAAATACGACGCAATAGTCGGCTGTCGACAAAATATGACGCCATAGTCGGATGTTAAGGATGTTAAGGAAATATGACGCCAATAAGGAAATAGGCCTATGACGCCATAGTCGGATGTTAAGTCAAGGAAATACGACACAACAGTTGAGTGTTTTTGTGAAATGTTCTACCGTGATGGACTCACCCATGCACGGACTGGGATTTTTTAAGGCTGGCAGAATACTGAGTGGCAGTGCTCACACATATCGACATGTTTAGTATTACCCACATATAAATACAACATATGACGACATATTTAGCATTGCTCTCATATAACGATAGGTTTAGCATTATAAATACTCACATATATCCACAACTTATTATAAAGACAAGTTTATCATTACTCACTTATAATGACAGGTTTAACATTACTCACATATAAAATATAACCACAACACATAACGACAAGTTTAGAATTACTCACATATAACTACAACACATAACGACAAGTTTAGCATTACTCACATATAAAATATAACCACAACACATAACGACAAGTTTAGAATTACTCACATATAACTACAACACATAACGACAAGTTTAGCATTACTCACATATAAAATATAACCACAACACATAACGACAAGTTTAGCATTACTCACATATAACCACAACATATTATAACGACAAGTTTAGTATTACTCACATATAACCACAACATATACGACAAGTTTAGCATTACTCACACATGTAACCACAACATATACGACAAGTTTAGCATTACTCACACATGTAACCACAACATATATAACGACAGATTTAGAATTACTCACGTATAACCACATCATATAGGCTAACGACAGGTTTAGCATTACTCACATATAACGACAGCATATAACGACACATTTAGCATTGCTCGCATCTAACAACAACACATATTACCACAACATACAACGACATGTTTAGCAGAACTCAAATGTAACCACGACACAAAACGACAAGTTTAGCATTACTCACATAATATATAACCACAACATAAAACGACAGGTTTAGTAATGCTCTCATATAACACTGTGTTTACTTGTATGTATGCAGGACTAGAATATCGTGT
>NW_004797707.1:5222-7325 GCF_000002075.1 Aplysia californica | reverse complement strand
CATTGCTCTCATATAACGATAGGTTTAGCATTATAAATACTCACATATATCCACAACTTATTATAAAGACAAGTTTATCATTACTCACTTATAATGACAGGTTTAACATTACTCACATATAAAATATAACCACAACACATAACGACAAGTTTAGAATTACTCACATATAACTACAACACATAACGACAAGTTTAGCATTACTCACATATAAAATATAACCACAACACATAACGACAAGTTTAGCATTACTCACATATAACCACAACATATTATAACGACAAGTTTAGTATTACTCACATATAACCACAACATATACGACAAGTTTAGCATTACTCACACATGTAACCACAACATATACGACAAGTTTAGCATTACTCACACATGTAACCACAACATATATAACGACAGATTTAGAATTACTCACGTATAACCACATCATATAGGCTAACGACAGGTTTAGCATTACTCACATATAACGACAGCATATAACGACACATTTAGCATTGCTCGCATCTAACAACAACACATATTACCACAACATACAACGACATGTTTAGCAGAACTCAAATGTAACCACGACACAAAACGACAAGTTTAGCATTACTCACATAATATATAACCACAACATAAAACGACAGGTTTAGTAATGCTCTCATATAACACTGTGTTTACTTGTATGTATGCAGGACTAGAATATCGTGTATATTTGTGTGCTGGTTTGCCTAGAATAACTTTGCGTTTATTTGTATGTATGTAGGACTAGACTAGTATGTTTATTTGTACATAAGTAGGACTAAACTTCAGTGTTTATTGGTATCAAGGTAGGATAAGACTATTGTGTTTATTTGTGTGCATGTAGGACTACAAAATTATGTTTTATTATGTGAAAGTATGCCTAGAATAATGTGTTTATATAATATGTGTGAGTCTGGACTGGAATATTATATTTATTTGAGTGAAAGTCTGCCTAAAATATCATGTTTTTTTGTGAATAAGTTGGCTTAGTTTATTGTGTTGGTTTAATAGTTTATGTATGTAGGATTAGACAAATGTGTTTATTTGTTTGAATGTAGGACTAGAATATTGTGTTTATTTGAGTGTCAGTCTGCCTTGAATATGGTGTTTATTTGTGTAATATAGGACTACAATATTGTGTTATATTTAATTTGTGTGATTGTAGAACTAGAATATTGCGTTTCTACTTGTGTAAGTCTGCCCAAGATATTGTGTTTATATGTATGTAAGTTTGCCTTAGATATTGAGTTTATTTGTGTGGGTGTAGGGCCAGAATATTGTGTTTGTGTGTAAATAAGATTAGAACATTCTGTTTATTTGTGTGTAAGTAAAGCTAGAAAACTTTGATTATTCATGGGTGTGTAGAACTAGAATATTGTTTTTACTTTGAGTGTGAATAAGATTAGAACATTCTGCTTCTTTATGTGTTATTAAAGCTAGAATATTTTTATTATTTATGAGTATGTAGACTATAATATTGTGTCTATTTATGTGTATTAAGAACGAGATATTGTGTTTATTTATGTGTATTTACAACTAGAATATTGTGATTATTTATGTGTATTTAGAACTAGAATATTGTGATTATTTATGTGTATATAGAAGAAGAATATTATTGTATTTAAGTGTAAGTAAAACTGGAGTATTATGTTTATTTATGTGTGTGTAAAACTACAACATTATGTTTACCTGTTGTTTTTTTTAAAGACTATAATAACATTCTGTTTATTTGAGTGTGAGTAAAACTGGACTATTGTGTTTATTTAGTTATGTGCAGGATTAGTGTATTTATTTGTGTATAGGCCATAGTAAGACTAAGACTAGAATAATATTATTATGTTTTTGTGTGTAAGTGAAACTATAATACTGTGTTTATCTAGGTGTTTGTAGGACTAGATTACTGTGTTCATTTGTGTGTATATCGGCCTAGTTGTCTTTTTGATTGTCAAGTTTGTTAATTCTTTTTTTTTTTTTCCCCCCAGACAAAAAGAGCCAACTTCACAAGCTTGTCAAGAGACAGACAGACGCTGGCAGCTCGGTGAGATCATAGTAGTTCTTCTCTCTCTCTCTCTCTCTCTCTCTCTCTCT
>NW_004797707.1:0-3266 GCF_000002075.1 Aplysia californica | reverse complement strand
TTCTCTCTCTCTCTCTCTCTCTCTCTCTCTCTCTCTCTCTCTTTCTTTCATTATTTCTGGAGATCAGTGCAGGTACTTAGGTTGATGCTAATCTGTTAGAAATCACCAAGTATTTTTTAAAACTTTTGTACAACATAATACCATAACAAATTCTCTTTAGAAAGCAAGCGTTTTATTTTCAAAAATTACATTATGTGGCATAGGAAAGAATGTTTGAGGCCCGAAGATTGTGGGTGGGGCATGTAAGCCTAACTTCTAGTGTTTGGGGCCTAGGAAATCGATGTTATAAAACAACGCTTTTTGGTTTGTTTGTTGTAGCTTTTTTTGTACCTTTAGATCTATCTTTTATTTGATATTAGAGCTGGGCGGAGAAGCGATTCCGGAACCGATTCCCACGAAGAATGTTACGAAAGAAAAGTTCCGACTCCTTTTTATGTAAACCAACGGTTTCCAGTTACTTTGATCGTTAAAATCTTTTTTTTTTAAATTTGTTTTTGAAAATAAAAGTTGATTCTTCGTAGTGTTCCGAAATCAAGGTTATCCTAAATCCTGAAGATGTTACGACCCAACGAGATAACCATTTGAAGAAGTCGCATCTTTAGAAAGTAAGTAATTGGGTTCGGAGTCGATTCCTACGATTCCTAGCTTTCAATAATCGGAATCGGGAACCTAGCCGCCCAGCACTATTTGATATACTTGACACTGAATATAAATATAGCAAAGTTTCGTGTTACTAATAATATTATGCTAAGTCACCCCTTACAAAAATAGGTCTTTGGTGTGGTACTCTTGTGCGGTCTTCTCCTTTCGCTTTTTCTTTATTTTAGTTCTATCAAATTCTGTTTCTCAGCCAACTAAGACCATTTTTTGTAGCGACTCTCAAAGAGCTAAGAGTGACTAACTCTCAGAAAACTTTCCGTCTGTTCTTTTCCAGGTGCAGTGAGATCTTCAAGTCGGACGTATCGATATCCCTTTGGACAGGCCGCAGTCGAATACGAGACCGAGTCTGGAACCGAATCTGGAACCGCTGGTACCGGTTCCGGCGTCAGTCGAACCTACAGCGGCGGCTCCTACGACCCGGGTCTAGCTGTCGTGTACGCTCGAGGAGGGTCGAGTCGAGGTCAGGCCCGGGCCAGGACTTCCGCGGAGGAGAGGCGGAGACACGCGCTAGAGTTGAGACGGAGACTCGAACAGCGACAGCAGCATCAGAGGGCGAGGGAGGCTGCCGAGAGTGGCAGGCAGACGGGGAGTGGCTCGGGGACTCGGTGGGCTGTGGTTGGAACCGACTCCTCATCATCATCATTGCCCTCATCATCATCATCATCTTCATCATCGTCATCCTCCTTCTCATCATCATCTTCTTTGTCAGGGGGTCAAGGTAGAAATGCTTATGCTACAATAAGTAATGCCAGTAGCGGTATTGCTAGTGGTGGTAACAGTGGTGGTGGTGGTGGTGATGGTAGTGGTGGCAGTGGTGGCATTTCAGGACAAGGACAGAACTCTACACAAGTGAGCACCACGACCGGAAGTGACGTAGGCGAGGGGTCGACAGACCGGCAACGACAGCAACAACTACTACGACGACAGCAACAACAACAACAACGGCGACGACAACAACAGCTACAACAACAACGGGGGCGTCAGCTGATCACAGCGCGCACAGAATACATCCCGGACTCTCAAGTGACCTCCGGCGGTCGGGCGTCACACGGACAGACACACGGACAGACAAACAGACAGACAAACAGACAGACGAACAGACAGACGAACAGACAGACACAGTGGGCGCCGCGGGCAAGAACATACGGAACGAACAACCAAGGACGTACTTACTACTCCACATCAGGAACTTCTGTAGCGGGTCAGCAAACAGGAGGGGGGACTTCAACCAATCAGCAGCAGCCAGGATACGGGATCCCAGCCAATCAGAACCCAGGATTCAGAGCCGGCGGCTATTACGAGTCGGTCCCCAATCAAAGGGCGGCAGAGGGTGGCTCGCGCACATATTACCGCCAGGTGGACCCGCAGCTCCGACCGAGGCCGAGACAGACCTACCCGGGGTACAGGACTCGTCTCCCGAATCCCAACCTCGGAGGAGCTACCGGACAGAGAAGCTTCCCTTTTGACCCCATCACCGGGGCGGGGTCGCAACACAGTGTAAGTGAACTATGGTATTTCACAGTGAACTATGGTATTTCACAGAGAACCATGGTATTTCACAGTGAACTATGGTATTTCACAGTGAACTATGGTATTTCACAGTGAACTATGGTATTTCACAGTGAACTATGGTATTTAACACAGTGTAAGTGAACCATGGTATTTTTAACATAGTTATTGCTTGCTTGCTTGCTTGATTCATGGATTGATTGATAGATAGATTGATTAATTGATTAATTGTTCGATTGATTTCTTTTATTGACTGATTGATTGACTGGCCGACTGACTGGTTGATTTATCGATCAATTGATTGATTGATTGATAGATTGATTGATTGATTGATCGATTGATTGATATATAGATAGATTGATTAATTGATTAATAGTTCGATTGATTTCTTTTACTGACTGATTGATTGACTGGCCGACTGACTGACTGGCTGATTGATTGATTGATTGATTGATTGATTGATTGATTGATTGATTGATTGATTGATTGATTGATTGCTCGATTGATTTCTTTTATTGACTGATTGATTGACTGGCCGACTGACTGACTGGTTTATCGATTGATTGATTGATTGATTGATTGATTGATTGATTGATTGATTGATTGATTGATTGATTGATTGATTGATTGATTGATATGTCAACATCTATCATCCCCCCTCCATCCCCAGGAGTGTCCAGAGACCGGCATAGACCTGCGCATCGACGGGCTGGACTGTCGGACCGCCGTGGAGCTACACGGGACACACCTGTGCTACACACACGAGCACACCTCCAGGCTGTGTTGCCAGGTGTGTCGGCTCAGGAAACAGCCGGCCAGGATCGGTGAGAGCTGGTGGTGGCAGCAATAATAGCAGCAGCAGCAGCAACAGCAGTAGTAGCAACAGCAGTAGTAGTGGTACTAGCAGCAACAGCAGTAGCAGCAACAGCAGTAGTAGTGGTACTAGCAGTAAGAGTGGTAGTGATACTAGCAGTAACAGTGGTAGCAGCAACAATGGTAGCAGCGATAGTGGTAGCAGCAACAGTTGTAGCAGTAATAGCAACAACAGCAGTAGTGGTACTCATAGCAACAGTAGTAGTGGTACTAGCAGTAACAGT
>NW_004797706.1:703672-705203 GCF_000002075.1 Aplysia californica | reverse complement strand
GGTTGTCGGAGATACATGCAGATGATTAGAATCAAGGAGGAGAATCTTGATGAGGGAAGCAGACAGAACGCACTTGTGGGGATTATGTTTTCTTCTATGTGTGTCCTTTAATGTCGTTTGTTTATTTGTTTGTGGTTTCTTTTTTCCCGTGTGTGATTGTTCCTTTGTGTTCTTTTGTTTCATTTTTGAGGAGGATGAGTTTGTTTGTTTGCTGTCTGTTTGTTGGGTTTTTTGGGTTTGTTTGGGTTTGTTTGTTGTTGGGTTTTTTTTTTGGGGGGGGGGGGTTGAGTGGACCGGGAAGCCTTTTTACAAAAACACCCGCTCCTTAGCTCACAGCTGAGAAAGTGGAACTGTTTGTTCGTTGTTTGTTTGTTTGTGCGTTCGTTCGTTCAGTGTTTCGTTTGTTTTTGTTTTGTTTGTTTTTTTCAAATTTTCGTTCGTTTGTCTGTTTGTTGTTGTTTTGTTTTTGTTTTGTTCGTTTGTTTGTGTTTCCCGGGGGTTGGGAGGAGTCTCGAAATGAACAGAGAAAGCCCCGTCTGGAAAAACGGAGAGGAAAAGATAACGCACGAGTTATCAGTGCGTGACGTGAGCGATGATTTTGTGAAGAGTGAGTGTCCTCACGCAGACATCTGCCGTGGGTGTTTCTGTGGCCTCTATAGGGACAGAGGAGGGAGGTTGTGCGAAGAGAAGCACTTTGATACGGTAACCGACATTTAGCGCCCGGGAAAAGCAAGATCCTCTCTTCCACATCCGCGCGCGCGCGCGCATCTTCCTCATACACTTACAAACACCCATCTATACACTTACACGCACACACACACAATATCAAGATGTTATTATTCCTATACTCAAAATTTTGAGAGCACCCGAGCAAAGGAATGAATGGAAAACCATGATCGCCGATGTCTGTCGCAGATCTGGCACTGGATGATGATGATGATGATGATGACTAAAAATCAGACGCACAGTCATACATATAAAATATTATGATGTAAATGACCATTTGTAGCATATTATATTTTTTAAAACTAGGGACGATCTGGGAAGAAGGAGGGGGTGATGGAGTAATTCAAACGCAATTCTTTGCATATCTTGATAAAATATTAACAACTCCGAATAATCTTACAGATAGAGCAGAGAGAACATTTGGTTTCTGACCGCATGATCTTAGTATGTAACTCAAACAGCCCAAAACGTCAGATAGAACGTTGTAATTGTAAGGTTACTAAGTGTTAGGTCTCTCACTAGAGTAGGACATGGCCCCTCAAGTGAAGTGGCGTCGGCAGCCTTGTGGTAGATCGTCGGTGGTCTAGTGGTTAGGCTACCGGACCCGTAATCGTGAGATTGTCGGTGGTCTAGTGGTTAGGCTACCGGACTCGTAATCGTGAGATTGTCGGTGGTCTAGTGGTTAGGCTACCGGACTCGTAATCGTGAGATTGTCGGTGGTCTAGTGGTTAGGCTACCGGACCCGTAATCGTGAGATTGTCGGTGGTCTAGTGGTTAGGCTACCGGACCCGTAATCGTGAGATTG
>NW_004797706.1:700347-701488 GCF_000002075.1 Aplysia californica | reverse complement strand
CACCGACAATCTCACGATTACGAGTCCAGTAGCCTAACCACTAGATCACCGATAATCTAACGATTACGAGTCCAGTAGCCTTACCACTAGATCACCGACAATCTCACGATTACGAGTCCAGTAGGCTAACCACTAGATCACCGACAATCTCACGATTACGAGTCCAGTAGCCTAACCACTAGATCACCGACAATCTCACGATTACGAGTCCAGTAGGCTAACCACTAGATCACCGACAATCTCACGATTACGAGTCCAGTAGGTTAACCACTAGATCACCGACAATCTCACGATTACGAGTCCAGTAGCCTAACCACTAGATCACCGATAATCTAACGATTACGAGTCCAGTAGCCTTACCACTAGATCACCGACAATCTCACGATTACGAGTCCAGTAGGCTAACCACTAGATCACCGACAATCTCACGATTACGAGTCCGGTAGGCTACCGACGCAAACAAATCTTGACCGACACCAAAAGTGGGCATTACCCAACCTATGAGAGAAGTTTGGTTTCATTGGTGGGTATATTTGTTTGGTTATAGAGAAAACTCCCCTTTTATTTTTTAAAAACTGAGCAAGAGGCAAAACCTTTACCTTCGATTTTCTCAAAATAGCATTTTTCGGGAAATTCTCCTTGTGCTTAAAAGCGACCAATAATAATTGTAGGGCGTTATAATTTTGTAATCGTCGAATAGCGAAATATCAGAAACGCCGAGATCTACGTGCTCGGGAAATGAACCGACGCATGGTGGTGTGTCGAATACTCGCCTTGCTGTCAGAAGACATGAGTTCCATTCCCGAGTGAGTAAATTTATTTCATCAATATCTCTGCCTTCCTGCTGATAAACTGCGTCACTATCAGCCCGAGTAGGCCGCTACAGACATGTCTTGTGTAGCCCGCCTCTCAAATTGTCTGAATTGTGTCAAAATGTCGTTAAGACATCAACAATGAATGAACCGCTGATAAATTATGCGCAGTTCTTTCGCTAATGTTTCTCAAATCGCAAACTGGTAAGCTGCGAATATTGCCCTAAGGTGTTTTCGTTTATTGACAAAAATCTTATATAACCTCAGGAATAATGTCCTAACATGTTTTCATTTAGATCTATGAGCAAAAGTCTGTTTATATATATATA
>NW_004797706.1:698109-699398 GCF_000002075.1 Aplysia californica | reverse complement strand
CCCACCCCCACCCCCTAAATGCCTGGTATCATCAAGCAGACAAGCTCACGCACCTGCGCAGAAACAGGGGGGTGGAATAGAACAATGCTTCGTCTCCTCCAACAGAAATAATAGCAAAAAAAAGGTGCGCCATTTTCTGTGGTGCGTTTGTTCTTATGCGATCTATTGTAATATTTGTGATGTCCCGAAAGCTGAGGCGAGCCAAGCCTGCTGTTTACTTGCCATTACGGCTTATTTGTTCTGTGGTCTGCCTCGTCCATGTCCCTCATCCTGAAACAGCATGTGCTATGTCGGGAAATATTATACCACGAGCAATATGGCGCTGCACAGGGTCGACCAGAATATATATATCTGTATATTTGTGTCATAATTTTGTGTTTTAGGTATTATTTGCTTTTTTAAAGATATGTATTTATGCGTGTATTTATGTAGGCCTATCTATAGTTTGCCATTGTCACTAGATTTCTGTATTCTAAAACAATACGAACAAAATAACTAATTTTAATCATTCAAAGAGTCAAAAAGGAAAGCAAATAAATAGATAACTATTTTCTTAGGATTAATCTTCATAATAAAAACACATGGTAGTAGGTCACTACTATGAGTTTATAGGAAAGATTACATTTCTTTCGGTCTATTTGTAATGGGACGCTTTCTGACAAATTGGGATAGTACGGATGAACGATGCGTCTAATGCATTGTTACGAGGAAAATAAAAGGAAAATACTAAAGTGCAAATTATATTTTAAAATATATATATACTCAGTTGGCTAGTTGGTTGGTTGGTTGTATAGATTTAACGCTCTTTTCAAACTCTCAGGTTATTCAAGAGGCGGGGCCGCCGAATTGAACACTGGTCTCCGAAAGGACAACACCAAGTGGGTGGAGAGCCTGAAAAAATCCCCCAAACAATCCAGAGAGACCCACTGTTGGGGGTTCGAACCAGGTTCATCCACCCCGTAGTCCAGCGTATTACTAACAGGGCTAACAGAGCGTCCTTAATCACTTTATAGATAAATTCCACTGTTTAGAAAAGACCAGACTGTGACTATGGGCAAACGCGAGAGAAGTAGGTACGAGAACACGAGGAAGGCCACTTGTTGGAACCAGGAGAAGTTTTTTAATTTTAACATTTTATATAAATATTTTTTGGGGGTCTGTTAGTCAAGCAAGACTCTCCCTCCAACTCTGCTTGTTAAACTATGATGATGATGATGATGATGATGATGATGATGATGATGATGATGATGATGATGATGATGATGATGATGATGATGATGATGATGATG
>NW_004797706.1:695010-696561 GCF_000002075.1 Aplysia californica | reverse complement strand
GCTCACACACACACACACACACACACACACACACACACACACACACACACACACACACTCACCAGAAACATGACGTGCACTACCTCAGAACTACAACGATCTATCTGCCCACTACCCAGTTGTGAGAAATGAGGCGACAAAAGATTTGTCAGTTTCACACCGTGTCAAGCTTTTTCCAATGCAATTAAATTCTTTGAATATCTTAATGACGACTCCACATAATCGTCCGGTTTTGACAGAGCATTTAGAACATAAGGTGTATGAAATACTGCCTGCGTAGAGCTGATAGAACAATAAAAAGTTGGTTTCAGATCTCATGGTCTTAGTCTTGTAACTCAAAACTGCCAAAATTGTCAGAGAGAATTTTCTTATTCTTAGTTAGTTAGTAGTGTAGGGTTTTACGGCGCTCGCAACTGCCTAAGGTCATATGAGCGCTATGATTCTGTGCATTATTTCATTGTATTTTTAAATATTGCTTTTGCCCTCTTTCTTATAGTGTCTCAGAAACAAGAATTAGAACTGAAAAGTTCGTGCTAAGATCTCCGACGGGGGACCAGAATGCTCGTCCACAATGAACCAAGTGGACCAAAAAAAAATAACTAATAAATATTTTTGAAATATTTTAAAAGAAGGTTTAAATAAAAACCAACAACAGATGCAAGCCCACAACAGCTAAACTGGGAAATGCTCGAAGCAGATATACATTATATATATATATATATACGCGCATTGTATGATGTGGTATGACCGCATTCCCAAACAGAAATCGAATTGTTTTCTTTTTCAACCCAAACAGAGACGCCATAAAAGCACCAAAAGAAAGAAAAAAAGAGAGAAGGAAAGAAAGAAAGAAAGAAAGAAAGAAAGAAAGAAAGAAGGAAAGAAAAATAGGAAGGAAGACAGAAAGAAATGACAAAATGACTGACTGAATGACTGACTGAATGAATGAATGACTGACTGAATGACTGAATGAATGAATGAATGAATGAATGAATGAATGAATGAATGAATGAATGAATGAATGAATGAAGTCGTCATATAAGATGCATTCACAAACTCTACAATTATTTATGCATTGAGAAATTGAAAAATGGTTCCCAGAAGGTGAATACATAGCAATAATAATAACAAACATCGTCTGCGAACAGCAAAAGCAATACAATATACATTCTGATAACTAGAACAAGACCAAAATAGAAATAGATGCTTTTGAAAGCGATTAACTTATTTCTCTTTCCTAACGTCAATTGTCCAGGTACAAAGGCAGATCTAATGCATGTTTGAAATGGGCTTAAAAGAAGCCATTACTACCCGGAGAGCTTTCATAAGCGTTAAGATCTTGTTTTATTGGCGCTTCTTGAGTCTCAAGTGCCTTCTGTCGATCCAATCTGGCAAATAGATGTATTCAGCTCCTACGCATTCTGAGAGAAATTAAGTGTCTCCAGGCTGCCAGGATTTCAAGACTTTCAATGTTGAGGTTTTTGGTTGTTGTTTTTTTTCCTCTGAATTTCAACAATATTCTAGTGAATTTTGTTGGGGGGGCGGTGGGAA
>NW_004797706.1:686919-688934 GCF_000002075.1 Aplysia californica | reverse complement strand
GAGAGAGAGAGAGAGAGAGAGAGAGAATGTAACTCTGATAGGGTTGTCCCAGCACGTGAGACATATATTTACTAATGTCCTGTCTTGGTGAGCGTATGCGTGAGTGCACCTAACATTTGCAACATCCACTGTCATTTGAAAACAACCAAGACAAATTTCTCTCTGAGAGATAGATTAAGATTGTCACTGTCATTGTTGTTATTTTGTCACTGTCATTGTTGTTATTGTCCTTGTTTTACGGCACATGCAGCACAATTAGGCCACATGCGTGCCAAAGATATGGGGTACATGTATTACCAGAGAGTAGCGTACCAGGAAAATAAGGAGGGGAGATAACCATGATAGATGTTTGATAGGAAAGAAGGAGCAAACCAGAGCACCCGCCAACCCCCCACCCAGTTCAGCTGAAGACGTATTTGTGTTCTTGTTGTCTTGCCGTTTTGAAACGATTCCGTAGAATCGACAGGCGTATAAAAAGATCCTCTCATGGAGTAGTTTTTCTTCTTCCACGCTGGCGGTGTCGATCCTTTCCTGATTTTGTTGTTTTCTCCCAATCCATTGTTGGGTACACAATTCTTTGTGTTACATTAAAATGTCTCACAACAGTGGATACTAAGGCACCCCCGCGGATCATTCCAATGAGCTGATTTCGCACATTTTCTCGTAAATAATAATAATAATGGATTGCATTTATATAGCGCATATCCACTTATACAATGCTCTATGCGCTTAACATGATACATATTATGGATTTACCAATCAATTTTAAAGGTACATAGTGTTACATACTCGTGCAAACACATATTCACTCACGCATGCACCACACACACATACATACACACATACACACATACGTACATATGCACATACGCACATACAAACTCACAACGATCTACAGCTTGGATAGATTCTGTCGTAGGGCGTGACATCATGAAACGTAGACAAACAAGTTTTGTCACTGGCGAATTGTTACAAAAATGACAAAGCTTTGGCGTGTGCTTCTTTTTTAAACAAATCATTGCCGTATCATGAGTATTTCTTTAAAAAAAACACAAAACATGTAACACGCATGCAGTTACAAAACCACTCGCGCGTTCAGAAATCTGAAAACAGCTCACCAGCGACAGCTATATCACGAAATCAGAGTGTAAATTTGAAAGTAATAATTGGTTGCACGTATTTTGTTTTATTGAGCTTCAAAATGTGTAGACACTTAAAAATGTGACAGAGTATACTTATGGGGGAAATTGTTGATCAGTCGGGAAGAGGAGAAGAAGATTTTAAAAATAAAAATAAAAATTTTAAACTTCCAGGACCGGATCTGGTACCCACGCTCATAAAATAATGGTTTGACTTCAAACGCAGACGCGCTGTCTCCTCGTGTGGTTAGCTGGTTTATCTCGGGAAAGTAATCGAGTACCTATTTGACATTGAAGAAGAGAACAAGGGCGGGACAAGGTGTGAGCCACGGACTGTGGAAGACAGACCTCGTGAGTGTGAGTGACAGTCGAGGGGCAAAAAAATTGTCACTCATAACGACAGTGACTGCAAGTTGGATCGCCACAAGAGGTGGGTGTGTATACATGTAGTTAAACTTTAAACCACAATTCGGCCATCAGAGCTTATAACAACAGAGCGTTGATTAAGCCTTGTATATTTAACCCACGGCGTTGTATTTAGTACTTTCGCTAATCGCAACGCGGCGTTTTATTTATAGTCCGGTAATACCAAATGGACAACTTGTCGGCCTCATTACACCGAATCTATGTGGCGAATCTCTCTGATTTTTTTGATTTTTTTTTTGCATGCGCCTCTGAATTCTAAAAGACTTTAAAAATGTCGATGTTCGTGTATATGCGACAAAAATACAGAGGTGCTGTCTATATAATCATTAGTAATTAATTGTTTACTAAACTCAACACAGAATTCGGTAAAAGTAGAAGTAGTAAATGTCTACATCGGTGATCCCGGATCTGTAGTCTCTACAAGGTCATGTCATTTCCGAGTGGGTGGGG
>NW_004797706.1:684848-686385 GCF_000002075.1 Aplysia californica | reverse complement strand
GAGGAGAGCGGGTCCAGATGTACTTTTTCCCCCAAATTTAATTAGATGGAAGACGGGTTGTTTTGCCTTCATCCGTCCGGGCATACGTGCTCTGTTTAGGATCTTTCCCAGCAGGAAGACAGCGGCGCTTGGAGGAAAAATTAAATACAGTTGAACCTGCCCTAACGGCCACCTGTCCAAGACAATCACCTGTCCAAGACAATCACCTGTCCAAGACAATCACCTGTCCAAGACAATCACCTGTCCAAGACAATCACCTGTCCAAGGCAATCACCTATCCAAGACAATCACATGTACAAGACAATCACCTGTACAAGATAATCACTTGTCCAAGACAATTCCCTGTACAAGACAATCACCTGTCCAAGACAATCACCTGTACAAATGACCACTTTCTATTTCTTCCTTTGCGGTTTTTTTTTTGTTGTTTTTTTTTGGGGGGAGAGGGTCTTTTTTCTACTGATACTGTGTAAGATCACACCTACCTGTCTAAGACAACCACTTTCTTCCTCTACAATGGATGACAATATTGGGCAACTTTAAGGGGGAGGGGGGGGTGTCTGGTGAGCTAAAAACAAATTTAATCATTGGGCTAAATAAATGAAATTAGCATAGTAAGACTCAATACCAAGGTGCGAAATGATTTGGGGCGTGTTATTCATGACATATATTATCACTCACTGCCATGGTGACGGAGGCCATCTTGAAAATCTTAATCAAACACAAATCTTAAATTCCTAAAATCTCAAACACTAATCAGGATATTCTACTTGTAAGATAGAAATAGAAAGGCAGAGCCTAGATTGAGGTAATAGGCCGTGTATTTTTTACATTTGGTTGTTTTCATGGATGTAGCATGACTTTGAATTTCATGATGTAAAAAGTGTTGAAAATACAGACCCCAACCTGATATAAATGCTCACGGTGCCTGTCATATACAAAGAAAGACGAAAAATAACTAACTCATTACCTAGAACTATGGATAAGCTATTACTGTGCCAAATTTCAAGTCTCTAGGGCAACAAGTAAGCGAGATTTTAGGATTTTCGTGATATGCTGTCCATGAAAAACACAGTTCAGAGAAAATGGCCATTTTAACCTAATGTTATACTATTAATTGCCAAATGAAACAAAATTCCACACACAGAAGAGCTTTTCTCAGCAAAATAATATACCGGATTTGATATCTAGACACATTCAGGTTATCACTTGCGCATAAACCTCAAAAATGATACATGTATTATTTTGACCCAATTTTCAGCTGAAGTCCCACCCGACCACTTTGTACTTTGGAGACAAGCAGTTTCGACTCCGTCAGTGGGGACCAAAGAGCT
The DNA here is from genome assembly GCF_000002075.1 of Aplysia californica. Lineage (NCBI taxonomy): Eukaryota > Metazoa > Mollusca > Gastropoda > Aplysiida > Aplysiidae > Aplysia > Aplysia californica. The sequence goes on along the minus strand of NW_004797706.1, from coordinate 685,051 downwards.
CTCTTTCGGACTGGTCGCAGTAGGAGACGGGGGTGTTTGAGGAGATAAATTCTATCTTCCAAGAGTGGGATTCGAGCCCAAGTCTTCTACTACTTGTGACAGCAAAGACCTCTACCGTCACACCACGGACTGACAGTGGCGGGGACAGGTGTGCTGAGTGGTTAGTAACGTAGAACTCCATCAGCTTTTGTGGTTGGGGGGGG
>NW_004797706.1:678725-679821 GCF_000002075.1 Aplysia californica | reverse complement strand
CTCTCTCTCTCTCTCTCTCTCTCTCTGGCTACGGCTAAAACAAACGTCCTGTCTCTTTGTCTGTTATCTTTCACTGGCGTTTTAGACGCAACAATCGGGATTGATGAAACCTTTGAGTGCAGTTTGTGGATTTTTTAAAATTTCGAAAGGGTTTTTTTTGTTCATCTAACGCAAAGCTGGTCTTTTCCTCTCTTTAAAAAAAAAGTCTTTCAAAAGATGGTGTTCCCATGTAACTTTGCAGTTTTAAAGAACATTCAAGCTTTGGAAGTGACCGAACTCTGGCAGCCATTTTCTCTCTTGTTTTCTCTCTGACACCTAGCAACCCCCACCTCCATTAATCGCAAATACCTCAACTTTGGTTCAACACAGGTAGAGGTTTTTTTTGCTTCAAAAGCAAGACAAATGAACAAGCTCTAGGGTGATATCAATAACTACTCCTTTATAATGCCCCAAAATTGATGCTTTTAAGGACAAGCGAGCTATCCAGAAAAAAATGCTGTTTTGGGAAAATCAAAGGTAAAGTTTTTGCCCCTTGTTAAGTTTCTTTGAAAGTCAAGGAGAGTTTTCTCTAAAACCAAACAAAATTACACACAACTGAAACCAAACTTCTCCTATAGGTAGGGCAATACCCACTTTTGGTATAGGTCAAGATTTCTGGAAACCCCGGAAATCTGGGTTAGCCCGCTTGTCCTTAATCAAAAGCGACTAACTGACGAGCGCCTGATTCCACCATGTCGTGACACGCGCATTTTGCCCGTGTCTGCTAGAATCTATAAATAGACCCCCACATCAGAGACGCCGGAGAGCTGAGCTCTGAGACAAAACAATCAAACGGTTCCCCCCGTTTTGACAAAGTGCAGCAGCGGTTTTTGCTACACAGATTAGAGGCCACAGGAGCCAGGTCCCCGCAGGTGTGAGTTACTGCCCTTTTCCCGCGCCCGGCCCATCATTCCAGGGGACTTGTTAACGTAACAACGTGCTGGAGGGGGGGGGAGGGGAGGGGAGGGGAGAGGTATGCCGTGTCACCGAGCCCTGAGGTTTTCTCTCTCTCTTTCTCTCTCTCTCTCTCTCTCTCTCTCTCTCTCTCTCTCTCTCT
>NW_004797706.1:675459-676269 GCF_000002075.1 Aplysia californica | reverse complement strand
TAGATAGGTGAGCAGAGTAAGTCTGATTCCCCGTTCGGACTTCTCTGTTGACATCCACCCCTTGGCGCTCGTATGACCATATGCCGTTGCGAGCGCCGTAAAAAAACTTACTAAAACAAACATATTGTGACCTTATGCAGTTGGGAGCGCCGTAAAACCCTTACTAGAACAAACCTATGACCTTAAGCACGTACAAGAGCCGTAAAAACCTAATTAATACTTTCAACAAGTAAAGAAAAACCGTCCTCACACAGTGACGAGCCAACAGGTCTGTTATGTCGCTTGTGTGGACAGAAACAGCGGACATGTCTGTCTGGTTCAGTGTCTGCCAACCTGCGCGATATCACCCACCACTGGGCGAGGTGGCAATTGGTCGCTTTTAAGGACAATCGGGCTAACCCAGATTTCGGGGGGTTTCCAGAAATCTTGACCTACACCAAAAGTGGGCATTGCCCTATCTATAGGAGAAGTTTGGTATCATTGGTGTGTATGTTTGTTTGGTTATAGAGAAAACTCTCCTTGTCTTTTTAAAGAAACTGAACAAGGGTCCAAAAACTTCACCTTTGATTTTCTCCAAACAACATTTTTCGGGCTAGCCCCCTTGTTTGTGCTAAAAAGCGACCAATGTTGGAGTGCGTTAGGGACCCCCCGGGTAGCGACAAGTGTTAATATGGTAATACCTCGCTTTGAAGTACATGTCGCTAGTCGCTAGCCTAGAATCCATCATCACCATTGCCTTTCTCACCCTGCACCAGGGTATAGGCCACGGACAAACACTTTCTCACCCTGCACCAGGGTATAGGCCACGGA
>NW_004797706.1:672671-675033 GCF_000002075.1 Aplysia californica | reverse complement strand
TAGGCCTCAGACAAACAGTTTCTCACCCTGCACCAGGGTATAGGCCACGGACAAACACTTTCCACCTTTCTCTATCCTGGGCTAGCCTCTTGATGTTATTCCATGTCTTCCCGCTTTTCTGTACATCCATTTCTGTGATTCTTCTCCAGCTACCCTAGAATTACAAGGTTCTAACTGCTCAGTGCCTATTTTTGAGACGTTAGACGTTAAAAATCTCGAGTTTCTCAATCATGATGTCAAGCTTTTTCGAATGCAGTTCTTTGAATGTCTTGATAACGACTCCGAATAACCTCAAGATTTTGACAGAACAGATAGAACATTAATTTGGTTTCATACCTCATGGTTTTAACTCTTAGTGACTCAAAACGGGGGAAATGTCAGATAGATCTAGAACTTTGTGATTGTAAAGTAGCGAGGTATGAAAACCCAAACCTTTTTATTCAGCAATAATATTAGGAATTAAAACAGAAAAAAAACTATTTAAAAGAACAAGTCAAGGCATAATAAATGTCAGTCTAAATACCAATTTGTCAGAGCTGGATGTTTGGCATCTTTTCTTGGCAACAAGTTCGTTATGTTTGGAGTAAGGTTCTGTGTGTTTTGGAGGAACGGTGTTTTAACTGAAGGCGCTGAACAAAATTGTATCTGGGAAAGCTTTACAGTTTGAATAAAGTGAAGCACCTCAACGTAATAACGGTCGTTTGGTGTAAAGAGGTGGGGGAACATGAACAAGACAGACAGAAAAAGCAAAGGACAGAGTGAGAGAAAAAGAAGGACATCTAGAACTAGTGGCTCCCTTCGACACTGGCAAGTTCTTCTCTCTGAAATTCAATCTTTAAAAAGCAAAGAACAAGTTAGGAGTAAAGACAAAATTTAAACATTGGAAAGATTTTTTTTAAACTAGAGACAACATTGAAAAACTAAGAACGACTAGAGACAACATTGAAAAACTAAGAACGAAATTGAAAAACTAGAAGCAAAAATTCGAAACTGGAAACACAATTCACAAACAAGAAACAAGATTGAAAAACTGGAAACACAATTCACAAACAAGAAACAAGATTTAAAAACTGGAAACACAATTCACAAACAAGAAACAAGATTTAAAAACTGGAAACAAAAATGTAAAAATTTGAAACAATTCAAGAAGCGGGCGCGAAACTCAAGAAGGGAAAAAGTGGAACGTAAGATTGAAGCAGACGAAAGTGTGTTACCTTGCAGACGGCTGTAGGTCTATCTCTACAACAGTGGGGTCTGTAGTCTCTGTACAACAGGCGATCCTGTGAACGGCAGTGTTTAGGACAGTTCCAGAGCCTTTATACCACCTGGAGATCTCTCACAGAATCAGAATACCGGAATATATTTACATAAATTAGCATAAAACTTTTGCAGTTATTTATTTTCGTACAGTTTTCTGTTCTTTTTCCTCGTTTCGTTTTTCAAAGCTGGATCGGAATGGCATTCGTTCGTCGTCTCGCTTCTATCTATCGTCTGGCGGTGAGGAATGAGGGGATTCCCCGACAGTTTAAACCAGGAAAGCTCACTTTCTTTTTCTTTTCACGTCGCTTTCGATGAGTAAAAGGTGTCTGGTTCTGTCGTAAGACCTCCCGTCACAGAAAGGTAGAAGGAACCAACTCTCCTCCGCACACACGCACACACAATACGGCCGGGCGTTGTTTTTTTTTAAATTCAGTTTTCTTTTTTCGCCTTCGGAAGTTCCAAGAATTGTCCAGTACGAACAGTCAGTAGCTCCGCATGGAATTCACGGGGGAAATAATCCGACTTGAGAACATTGAACGCCTTATATAAACACTGGTGTGAAGCGTAAATACCGTCGTGTGATAGACAGAAGGGGGTAGGGAGAAGTGGAGGAGGAAGAGGAGGAGGAGGAAGCAGAGGAGGAGAGTGGTTGGCGAGTGTGGACGAAAGAAACAAAAATCCGCAGTGGCGACAGAGTGAGAGAGGAGGAGGAGGAGGAGGAGGAGGAGGAGGAGAAAGAGAAGGAGGAGAAGGATTGAGCGAGCGAGTGAGCGAGTGAGCGAGCGAGGGAGCGCAGCGGGCGAATCAAAAATCAGCAAACGAAACTCTCGTGGGCCAACCAAAAGAGCGAAGCAAACAAGTCACGAGCGAGCATCCGGCGTCGCGTCACGTTTTGTGCGGGCCTGTCGCCCGCCGTCTGCCTTTCCATTCGCACTTTTCTTTTTTCTTAGTATCATATTTTCTCTTGGTGATCTGATGGCCCCGGCAAAGGGGGGTAACCCTGCCCGCACGCACGACTCAGACTCTGTCCTTTTCCTACACCGATGTTGAAGGGGCCGGCTTGTTTGAGGTTTTGTTTGGTTTGTTTTATTGTATTTTATTA
>NW_004797706.1:671166-671415 GCF_000002075.1 Aplysia californica | reverse complement strand
TCTCTCTCTCTCTCTCTCTCTCTCTCTCCCCTGAACAGTTTTGCTGTCTTGTCTGGAGACATTATGAACAGCATATCGACAATACACACTTCAAGTTTTATGTCTGGTGCACGTTTCAAGTTGGATTGATTTGATGAAGTCGAGGCCACCCAGATTTTCCTTGGCTTAGGCGCAACGTTACCGTTTTGGCATGATAAGACCAATTCGACGTGTGTGTGTGCATGTGTGTGTGTGTGTGTGTGTGTCGGG
>NW_004797706.1:667172-669861 GCF_000002075.1 Aplysia californica | reverse complement strand
GAAGGGAAGGGAAATAAAGAAAAAGACAGTCAAACGATCAGACAGAGAAAATATCTTTTCCTAAATCAAAGGTAGATCTAATCAAACAAACAAACGAACAGTCAATCTGTTCCATGCTCGGTACAACAGTAACATTAACAAACAGTAGCCAAGACTTTAGTACAAGACTTTAGTACTAGTACACTCTTCACCAACGCTGAGTCCACTAACTGATGTCTACCTACGACAGCGAGAGATGGTTGCTATGGTTACAGAAAGTCTCGCTAGGCGCCTCTTGACAGCACAATGGGTTGTAGTTTGTCTAAGGGATCAGTAATAGTACTACTAGCGTAGGTGGAAATGTTGTTGTTGTTGTTGTTGTCGTTGTTGTCGTGTGAAGACGTGTGTGGGCGGTGGGGGCTTTGGAAGGGTTTGTTGAGGGCGCTGTTTTGTTATAAGATGTGTTGGTGGTGGTGGTGGTGGTGGTGATGATGATGACATTTTCGTACAATACACACAAACATAATCGCAACCATATCAATAAGAATAGAGCCATAAGTACAACACTCTACGTGGGTGGTTGGCGGGTGCTGTGCCAGGTGTGGTTTGCTCCTTCTTTCCTATCAAACGTCTATCGTCTTTATCTCTCCTGCTTCTTTTTTTGTGTATGTTACTCTCTTGTAACACCTCTAATCTTCGGCACTTTTATGGTTTTATAGTGTTGCAAGTGCCGTAAAACACTCACTAAAACAAACAAAGCTTACAAAACAAAACAAACTACTCAAGGAGTGCGTCAGGGGCCGCTATCTGCATCGAGCTGTAGAATTGGTGACCATCACAAGTTGCTTGATGTTATCTTCTTTACTTTCCTCTCTTTACAGAGATAGTTTCTTATCGTCACGCTCATACAGTAAGAGAAATAACAAGGTCATTTTAAGCCATTTTTGAGAAAATGAGAAATAAACTTTTTCTTTCGAAAAATGTGTTTCTGCGAAATACTTGAATCTTGGTACACTTTTATATTTGGATTATTTTTTTTATCCAAGTGAACATTAAAGTATTACCATAAGCTGGCTCGGTTCTTTATTATAGGTCCAAAAACTCCAAACCGGCCAAAAATGACTTAGGCAGTTATGAGTGTGACGTTGTGGTGTCTATCACCTTCACCTTCACCTATCACGGAGACTGGATGTCCGTCGGGCCGCTTTGGAAGATTTGGCCACCAGCTTCCTTCTCTCCTTCCGGTCTTCAGCTTTCCTGGGCGTGTCTTTGAGTTCCAGGCCTGTCCATTCCTTGATGTTGTCCTCCCAACTCTTCTTCGGTCTGCCTCTGCTCCTTTTTCCCTTGGACGCTGCCCTGCAGGATCATCTATACAAGGCTGGATGAATGGGTGATGTGTCCATACCAATGCAGTTTGCGTTTACTGACCAGAGTGAGAAGGTCAGCATATGGTCCAATTTCATGTTATATCAGTTGCTTGACTTCATCCTTTGTGATGTGTTCTTTGTATGAGATACGAAAGATTTGTCGGAAGCATCTCATCTCCAAAGCTTTGATCCTTCTTTCAAGGCCTGCTTTCAATGTCCAGGATTCACATGCATACAAAAATACAGACATGACCAGGAACGCACCAGTTTGATCTTTGATCTGATGGTGATATTTCTGTCGTTCCAGATGGTTCTCAACTTGGTCATTGCAGCTGAAGTCTGCGCTATTCTGGAGATTATTCCTGGTTTTGATCCATCGTCTGTGACTATTGCACGCAGGTATTTGAAGCTACGTACGGTCTCAGGCCTCTGGTTGTTGACCTGGGTGTCCACTGTGATGTTCTTGTTGTTGTTCGACATCAGTTTGGTCTTCTCAGCTCTGATTCCGATGCTGTAGGCTGTGGAGATCTTTAGAAGACGGTCTATTATGCTGACTAGTTCTTGCTCTTGACCTGCAAGACCGTCTATGTCGTCTGCAAAATGTCAGTTATTAATCGTTCTACCCCCAATACTGACTGTCTAAGGCCATCCCCAGTTAGTTCAAGATTGGTGAACTTCAAGACATTTTGCTAGTTCATGATTAGTGAACTTCAAGACATTTTGTTAGTTCAAGATTGGTGAACTTCAAGACATTTTGCTAGTTCATGATTAGTGAACTTCAAGACATTTTGTTAGTTCAAGATTGGTGAACTTCAAGACATTTTGCTACCTTGGAATTACAAAGTTCTATAGAACATTTTTGGCGGCCTTTTTTTAAATCACTAAGACCACGAGGTCAGGAACCGAATGTCCTGTCTACTCTATCAAAACTGTAAGTATATTCGGAGTCATTATCAGAATATTCAAAGAATTGCATTCGAAAAAGCTTGACATGTGAAACTCAAAGTTTTAAACATCAAATTTCTCAAAACTAGAGGTACTGAGCAGATAAAACTTTGTAATTCATCAAGGGTAATGATTGAGATAGGTTGATGAGAATCTCATGAGAAGGCCAACGCTTTAAGGTCTTTTTTGTTGTTGTTGCTGTTGGGTGGAAGTGCTGTTTTCTTCTTATTCCCCTAAAATGTGGAATTACTTCCGAAAAGAAATGAGTTTCCTTTCATCAGAGGGCGAGAGTTTAGGAAAAATCTAGAACACATTTGTTCAGCATTATCCTCTGCAATTAGTTAGTTTTTTTGTATGTAAGAATGTGCGTGTACGTGTGTGTGTGTGTGTGTGTGTGA
>NW_004797706.1:664072-666017 GCF_000002075.1 Aplysia californica | reverse complement strand
GACAGACAGACAGACAGACAGACAGACAGACAGACAGACAGACAGACAGACAGACAGACAGACAGACAGACAGACAGACAGAGGAGTGGACCAACACACGGTACCAAGCTTTTCGACCGATGGTTCTATACATATATTTTATAAAAACACACAAAAAAACGAACAAACATACAAAATTATACTTTCAAACAAAAAAATAGTTATTACGACTGCCTCGTACTTGTAGACGACCATTCATGGCAGGGGGCAGACACCTTACTTACTTGGATTACTTGGGTGGAGAACTGGGGTCTTTGGAAGGTGGGGAGCTCCTTGCTTCCTCGCCCCTCTTCATAAAGGTTCATTTCAGTGTGGGCAGGCTGATTGTCTCCATCATCAGCTGGTTGTTGTAGTGTGTGATTGTCTCCATCATCAGCTGGTTGTTGTAGCGTATGATGGGGTCACGCAGCCTACTCCTCCTACCTTCACCAGGCTGTACTCCTTTCCCAATCGTGGGTGGTTGGCGGGTGCTCTGGTGTGGTTTGCTTCTTCTTTCCTATCAAACATCTATCGTCCTTATCTCCCCTCCTTCTGTTTTGTGTATGTTACTCTCTTGTAACACCTCTAATCTTCTGGCGCTCATATGACCTCATGCAGTTGCAAGCGCCGTAAAACCTCTACTAAAACAAAAAAACCTTTCTCAATCACATCCTCCTTCGTGAAGAAGTCCTCGTCACGGCCGCTGGCCAGGTGTTCTTGAACAAGAGCTACTACAGTTGGAGGGTCAAGGGTAACCACTCCCTCTATGTTTGCGGAGCCTGCTAGCTCATCTGCTCTTTCATCGCCCTAGACTCCAGCATGTCCTGGACAGAAGGTCCACTGCAAGCGTCGGACTTTGCCTTACAGAGCCAGAGTTTACCTTCCTGGGTGATACATGTATCGCCCACTTGTGGGCCGTTTATTGGTCATTTTGGTAGGTGGTGGGGATCTCCCGGGTTGTGGTATGTGTCATTTACGGGGTGTCGGTGGCCTTGTGGTTAGGCTCTCGCATTCGCAACCGTGAGTTCGTGGGTTCGAATCCCGTCAGACACCTGACGCTGTGTCCTTGAGAAAGGCACTTTAACTCGAATTGTCCTCACTTCACCCAGGTGAGGATGGGCACCCAGCTATAGACAGCGAAATATAATGTTATCAGTTTGTTAGCGTTTGAGAATATTTCTGAGAGTTCTATGGTCTACTGGGGTAATAATATAGTGTAAGCGCATAGAGCTTCCTGTTAAGTGGGGGTATACGCTATACTAAATGATATATTTATTAGTATTTAATTACCTGCTTGGAAATACGACATGTAGGTGGGCTGTACGAAAAACGTAGCTTCTTAGAGTTAGAGGTGGCAAAAGTGGGCGCCGGCTTTAAAAAGGATGACAAGCACTGATCTAAACCATTGAGTCACAGACGTTGGGGGGAGAGGGGGGTTCTTGTTTGTTTGTTTTAGTAAACGTTTTACGTCACTTGTGACACAGTTAGGGACATACAGCCACACACGCAAACACTCACATTCATAAACACACTGGTGGAAACCCTCCCTCCTCACCCACCCAGAATCATCCTACCCACATCCCTTACTAAAATATCCCTCCGAAGACAAATCAGCGTGCTCATATGACCTTATGCCGTTGCGAGCGCAGTAAAACGTTAACAAGACAAACCATGTCCAGTGCCCAGTTTCCAGACAAATGTATTTTCCTAACTTTCCATTCATCATACAACACAACAGTTGTTTGTTTCCTAACTGTACACTCATCAAACAACAAACAAGTTGTTTATTCTCACGGCTCACTACGTCACCACCGGAAGGTCACGGGTCTGGCAGACGACAAGGTTTCGTCATCAGCAGTTGCAGACGTGGGAGGCCACAGACGTGTTCAGTCAGTGCATAATGCTGCCTAATTGGCCTCGCTCCCGC
>NW_004797706.1:657509-661043 GCF_000002075.1 Aplysia californica | reverse complement strand
ACACACACACACACACACACACACAAGGAAATAATAAAAATAATCAACAGAAAGAAAATATACAACAGGTATAGTGTGCAAAAGTTAATGTTCGGTACAAAGACATTAGTTGGAAAAGATGGGTTATTTTTAGAACGCCTCGTCACGGTTTTTTGCGTATTTTTGGAGTGTTGGAGAGAAAAGATGTTCCGGGGGGAAATTAGACACGGCGGAAGCGACTTCGGAGACAACATAAAAAGTTTGAGTAAGCTGCGCTTCATGTGAAACGAAATAAACAAAAGAGCCATTGAGTGGGAGTCAAGGAGGGGAGGGTCTTGCTGCACAAGTCGCCACAGCGGGTGGTATCGAGGGGCAGCGGGAGGGTGCTTCTTTTTATCTTTTGTTCCGTTTCCTTTTATTTTTGTGTGCGCTTTGAGTTAACGTCTGAACTTCTGTGATGAGGCCAGAGAGGAAATGGGAGGTCGGGCCCGGTGAATACAATACAGAGGGGGGAAAAAACCCCGAAACAACTTTCTTTGTTTGTCTGTCTGATAATTATAATATTATCTTTAGAGAAGAAAGAACTTTTACGACATAATTCTGAAGACGTTTTCGTTGAGTGTACGGAGAGTGGGTGGGTGGTTGGCGGGCGTTCTTGTGTGGTTTGCTCCTGCTTTCCTAACAAACATCTAGATCTATCTTTCTTTTCTTTCTTCCCTCCTACTTCTTTCCCTTGAATGTTACTCTTTAGAGTGCGGTCCAAAATTCGTGGCGCCACTTACTGTCAAATTATATTTCCTCAACTGTCGAACATAGACTCTCCAACTTCCTCGCGATGACTTGTTGTATCAATTTGTCTCAACAGATCACTATTTTTGTAAACATCTGTACGCTGAATTCTAGACAGAAAATCCGTAATAGGTATTTTTTAAAGTTAAGACAGGTGGAGATTTCTGCATATTTTGAAAGGTTTCCACACCTCGAGCTGGGAAAGTAGCACGTGTCCAAACCTGTCTACTCTTCCTTCTCATCTCATCGCGACACAATACTTATTGAAGACTTGCTTTGTTGTTTGTTTTTGTAAAGTGTTTTACGGCGCTCGCAACTGCATAAGGTCATATGAGCGCGCGGGACACACCTAATATTTTCAGTTGGTAGGAAATTTTGAATTTTGCCCGGGTGGCGGCCGAAGCTTACTCTTATCGGTTTTTAGACCACCAAGGGATCTTTAACGTGCGCAACTTGCACACGGGCCCTCCGAGATTTTTGGCCCTTGTCCGAGAAGGCTAGGTGTAGATCTTTCCTACCAGAAGATCAGGATGGTGTGGCAGAAAGACAGCAGTAAGGAGGAGCCAAGGAGTAGCAGTAGAAAGGCTGCAGAAAGAGTCAGGAGCCCAGAGGAGGGGGCAAAGGAGGTGAGGGGGTGGGGGCAGAAAGTGGAAATGAAAGCAGACAACAGAACATTGTTAGAGAGCAGGAAAGGAGGTGAAAGGAGACAATTTTAGAGAAGAAAATGTTTCGGTCGCTACCCGGATTCGAACCCGGGACCTTTGAATGAGAGGCCAACACCTTAACCTGTAGGCCACGAGAGCCCCTATACGTGCTTTGAGAACCTTTAGCGCAAAGGGGAAAAAAGAGTTCAATATTTGTTTAATGTGTATCAAAGGCAAAGATGAGGATGATCATTATTTACTCGAAATTAAACTTGAAACTTTTCCTCCTTCGTTTTTGCGACCATGAATAATTAGTTTGTATTACTTTAAAACCAAAGTTCTTTGGTTCTTTGACACCAGGGCGTCGTTATTGAACTGGTGTGGGTTACACTAGTCACGTCTTTTACTCGTAAGTTATATACTACTAGCTGGGCCCCCTTTCGATGAAAGGAACGATCGGTGCTTTAGTATCAACTAAAAGTAATTGGCCTACTATATTTATTCTCTACTGGAATGGGACAATAAATCTTGAGAGATGCAAACAATTAGGTCTAGATCTATACTCTCAAGTCAAAATAACACTTCCGGATTTTCTAAAATTACAGAGACAGAAGCGTCGGCCTACAAAAGCGATCGGAGAAATAAATAAATGTAGCTTTATGAAGCAAAACTGTTTCAAAACTGAAAAAAACCAAGGGTGTCATGATCTGGAGAATATTTTAAAGAATCTTTTGGCGAAAACCGCATGTCGATCGATGAAGCCATTAAAAAGCTTTTTGAATAGCAAAATTCGGCCACCATCAATAGATAATAGAAAAATATATTGAGAGTTGTTTGAGATCATCTGTAACGTGGTGTAGGGGTTCGGTGCTTCGCTTTCGCATGCAAGTGACTACAGTTTGATTCCTGGGTGTGGAAAAAATGTATCGAGTATCTCGATCTTTCTTCTGGGATGTTGTATCCCTCTCAGCCTTGCTTGGCCCTGGAAGCCCGTCTATGATCTAAATTGTGTAACATCATCATCATCATCATCATCATCAATGCCTTTCTCACCCTGGACCAGGGTATAGGCCACGGACAAACACTTTCCACCTTTCTCTATCCTGGGCTAGCCTCTTGATGTTTGTCCATGTCTTCCCACTTTTCTGTTCATCTATAATTTCTGTGATTCGTCTCCAGGTTTCATGCGGTCTTCCCCTTGATCGTTCTTTTTAAATCGCGACAACCTACCTTTCAATAACAATATTTGAAAGAAAGTTCGCACTTTTCTACCGGTTTGTAATAAAGACAAGAATGACGACATCCGACCAAGGCACCTCCCTGACCCAAATGTGAAGGGTGCTGACAAAATGAGTTACTTCTCACAATCCACAAATGCAGATATTGGCCAAAAATCGACACCAGGGTCAAATTTCTAGGTTCTCTATTGAGGCAACATTAATTAAGTACTAAATGCCTTTAGTTATTTCATACTTACTAATTGTAAAATCTTAACTTATAAGCATGATGTATCTATTTCCATAGGGCTCAAATCCGAGAAGTGACTCATTTTGTCAGCAGACTTCACAAATCCTGTCTGCGATTCCTCCTCATCATCTCAGTGCTCCCCATCAGACAACCGCTGCCTTAGTATTACAACGTTCTCTCTTACATGTTTGGCCGTTTTGAGTTACTTAGAGTACTAAGACCATAAGGTCAGAAACCAAGTGTTAAATCGGCTGTATCAAAACTATTCGATTATTTAGAGTCGTTATGAAGATATTCAAAGAACTGCATTCGAAAAAGCTTGATATGTTGAGAGAATGTTTGAAAATGTAAGTCAAATTTCTCAAAATTAAGTAGTGTGCAGATCATAGATTTGGTGCAGATAGAACTATCATTCTAAGGTAGCAAAATCGTGAAGTAAGAGCAGAAGTTATTGCACGCTTCCACTTGACGTGTATCAGGTTGTTGTTGTTATCGATCTAGAGATGCCACGTATCAGGAGATTGCATTAATCATTACGTTTTGCGTCTGAAATGTATCATTGGTGAGTAGTGACGTGGGCCATTAGTATGCAAAATGTGTATTGTAGTTTTAGTAAGGGTTTTACGACACTTGCAGCACAATAAGGTCATATATA
>NW_004797706.1:652792-657409 GCF_000002075.1 Aplysia californica | reverse complement strand
GGGGGGGGGGCAGAAAGCAGAGGCGAAAATAGAAGACAGAACATTACCAGAGAGCAGGAAAGAGGTGAAAGGAGACAATTTTAGAGAAGAAAAAATCTTGCTCGCTACCAATATGACCTTTGAAACACCATTGCCACTGTTCGCTCAGCCACTAAAAGTGTCCAATATGGGTGTACACGAGAGATGTCAGATGGAACTCTATGGGTAAGCCAAGGGCAAAAGTAGAATGGCATTGCACAGCACAGGGTCAAAGTCTCAATATTACGGCACTGTATTGTTTAAGTTTAAATAATTGTTATGTTGCCTCTGGGATTGTATTGTTTTGTTTTGTGGTGAATTAACACCCCAAAGATCATATTCCAATTTTTTTATTTGCATTGTATTGTAATATTATGTATTTATGTATGTATTTATGTTTGTATTTACGCATGTATTTATGTATGTACCTATTTATAACTATGTATTTATGTATGTATAATACTATATATGTTTGCCATTGTAAACCAAAGTTCCCTTCTGGGAAATTAAAAGTGTAATTTATTTTTATTATTATTTGTATTGTATTGTATTGTATTGTATTGTATTGTATTGTATTGTATTGTATTGTATTGTATTGTATTGTATTGTACTGTACTGTATTGTATTGTATTGTGTTGTATTTTGTCGTGTTGTGTTGTATTGTGTCTTGTTATGCTGCGTTGTGTTGTATTGCATTGTATTGTGTTGTGTTGTGCTGTATTGTAATGTATTGTATTGTATTGTATTGTGTTGTATTGTATTGTGTTGTGTTGTGTTGTATTGTATCACCCCTTTACCGTAGAAGGAGTCGAATCCTCTGTTCCAGGGCAAGTACTCGTCCTTGTAAAATCCCAGGTGCCATTTTCCCACCATGTGTGTGGCATAACCGGCTTCCTTCATCTTGTCCGCCATTGTTGGACTGTCCAGGGGAAGGCCATACGGTTGTTCTGAACGCATATTGCGATGCTGAAGGCCAGTGTGGATCTTTTCAAAGGAAAAAAGACAAAAGTCGGTTATGATGATTTCAATCAGTAGTTGTGGAATCACCGCCAGGTCATGACCAACACAACAACATTAACATGGGTATCGTTTATTTATTAACTGTTTAAGCCTATCCGCACGCCCTGGGGTCATTTTGTAACCCCAGGGTTGTATTCTTCACATTTTAGAATACTTCTAGTGCGAAGATCTCTTTGAAACTGTCAGTATTTCTCAAAAAATCATTTTGACAGACTGCTATGCAAAGCGTACGGGTCGGATTAACGAGTAAATTTCCTCTTTGGAAAGTGGTGGCACAGAGTTCCCCACGTCGTATGGATACGATAGTAAAACAAGACGTACGGATAGGGTTAAAGTGCCGCAAATAGACTCACAGCTGATCCATTCTGTTTTTAAAAAATGGATATTTTATGCCCTCATCGAGACAATAATCTTGTTTATTTGGGAATCGGAGATTCCGACCCTGTCTATAATAAGGACAAACCCGGAGTGAGAGGAAAATATATACAACGTCCGAGCAGAGATACCGATATACTGGGTAAGAATTTTGCCCACTCGGGAATCGAACGCAGGTCTCCTGCCTGCGTCCGTCGACGAAGTGTCTTGTCGCTACACCACAGACGCGGGTAGCGTCTGGTCAGAAGGTGGAAAGAAAAATGTGGATGTATCGCTGTATGGCACATAAACTAACCTCGTTAGAACTATCATTTGTGAAGTCTGCTGACAAAATGAGTTACTTCTCGGATTTGAGCCCTATGGAAATAGATACATCATGCTTATAAGTTAAGATTTTACAATTAGTAAGTATGAAATAACTAAAGGCATTTAGAACTTAATGAATGTTGCATCAATAGAAAACCTTGACATTTGACCCTGGTGTCGATTTTTGGCCAATCTGCATTTGTGAGAATTAACTCATTTTGTTAGCACTATCATTTTCTTTTCACATGTCCTGTAAGGAGATTTAAGGTCTCGACATCATGAATTGACATTGCTTCCTAAACCTTGACAATTTTGTCTCAAATCGTCATTGTTGTCTAAGCATTGACAATTTTGTCTCAAATCGTCATTGTTGTCTAAGCATTGACAATTTTGTCTCAAATCGTCATTGTTGTCTAAGCATTGACAATTTTGTCTCAAATCGTCATTGTTGTCTAAGCATTGACAATTTTGTCTCAAATCGTCAACTTTTCAACAAAATAATGTTTGATTAAGGGAAAAGGACCCTTTGCCTCTCTGTCTTATGTGACAAATTCTGAATGTTGAAGAGTCAAAGACGAGAAGGAATAACTAAGAATAAAAACAACAACAAAAACAACAAGATCAACATTAATAACAAAAACAGCAACAACAACAACAACAACAACAACAACAACAGCAACAACAGCAACAACAACAACAAGAGAAACAACAACAACAGCAACAACAACAACAACAAGAGAAACAACAACAACAACAACAACAACAACAAAATTAAATTCAATTGTAAAAATATGAGAACTGACCTGGTACCTTCCAGACATGAGCTGACTACGAGTGGGTGTACAGATGGGCTGGACATAATAGTTCTCGAGTTTTACTCCATCAGACGCCAGCTGGAGAAGGAGATGTTTAAAGAAAACGTTCATCATACAAGATGGAGTTGTTTATTAGGCTCTTTCATAGCTTTGTTTAGGATTTTCTTTTAGTTGTCATGGAGTAAGGAGATGGGAGGACAACATTATAGAGTGGACAGGAAAGACGATGGGTGACAATCTGAGGAGAGCAGAAGACAAAAATAGATGGCGAGAGCTGGTTTTCCAATGCAGTGGTGCCCCATGGTTGCCCCAACCACGGGATAGAAGAAGAAGAAGAGGAAGAAGGATTAGGGAAATTGGGAAAATTGCCCCAGAGATTTAAATGAAAAATACAATCGTTGCATCAACACTGAAAAAGATAACATTCATCTGCTGGAGAGGACAAAGCGAAGATACAAAAATAAGTATTTTAAAAAATTTGAAACCTTTAAAATAGAGGTCCAAAAAAAAAAGACAAAGGACTCTACACAACATATGAGAATGTTTCTGAGAGTTCTATGGTCTGTTTGGGTAATGTAATAGTGTGGAAAGCGCATAGAGCTTGCTGTAGAGCGGGGATATGCACTATACAAATGCTCGTGGGCTAGAGGTTTAGGTGTTGGCCTCTCATTCAAAGGTCCCGGGTTCGAATCCGGGTAGCGACGGAAAAATTTTCTTCTCTAAAATTGTCTCCTTTCACATCCTTTCCTGATCTCTAACAATGTTCTGTTGTCTGCTTTCATTTCCACTTTCTGCCCCCGCCCCCTCACCTCCTTTGCCCCCTCCTCTGGGCTCCTGACTCTTTCTGCAGCCTTTCTACTGCTACTCCTTGGCTCCTCCTTACTGCTGTCTTTCTGCCACACCCCTGATCTTCTGGTAGGAAAGATCTACACCTAGCCTTCTCTGACAAGGGCGAAAAATCTCGGAGGGCCCGTGTGCAAGTTGCGCACTTTAAAGATCCCTTGGTGGTCTAAAATCGATAAGAGTAGGCTTCGGCCGCCACCCGGGCAAAATTCAAAATTTACTACCAACTGAAAATATTAGGTGTGTCCCGCGCGCTCATATGACCTATGCAGTTGCGAGCGCCGTAAAACACTTTACAAAAAAAAATAATTAAAAAATTATGACCTTACACAGTTGCAAGGGCCTCAAAACTGTTACTAAACTAAACAAAAACAGAAAAAAACAGATTGAAACAGCAAATAGGTAACCGTTTCTCTTTGGCTGCATTGTATTTCAAAGCTGACGGGATAGCTTTCAGCGAACAAAAAGCTCACACTCGTCAGAATACTGGGTTTTTTTTCTCCCGGCATCTTTAGATATCACATTCTTCTTCGTTGCTCTACAGATATCGTGTGACATGAAACCATTGTCTTTGACTAAGAGCAAAATTAAACAGGAAAAAAAGTTAGGGGGTGGGTGGATGGGGTGAGGGGACAGGAGCCGTCATCTTTGTTATAATCAGCAGTTTAGACAGTCTTACCTTGTCAAGATTTGGAGTAGCAATCTGTGAGCCATGGTACCCGATGTCGTTGTAGCCGTAGTCGTCAGCTAGGACAACGATGATGTTTGGCCTCCTGTTGTTGTTGTTGTTGTGGTGGTGGTGGTTGTTGTTGTTGTTGTTGGCGCGGTGGTCATTGTTTCCGCCCACAGCTGACAGCCAGACGGCAAACAAAAGTGGTAGCAACGACATCATCATCGGACGTGAAGAGTGAGCCGAGGTCAAATAAAACTCACTCTATCTCACTCTCTCTTTTTATTCCCAGAACTGGAACCAAGATGCCAATGTCACTTCACACGTGATGTGTCTGTTTAAAACCTTATCTCTGCAATGAGGAAACGCCCATGAGGAGAGTTATGATTAAGGCGCTCCACACACACAAAAAATGATAAGACAGATAGGTCAATTGCGATCCTCAAAAACAAAATCTCAGGAGCAAGATTAAAAAGCAGCCTTTGATAAGAGAAAGAACGCTATCAATGGACTGTTGGGGAACTGAAAGAACCACACACACACACACACACACACACACACACACACACA
>NW_004797706.1:649891-651880 GCF_000002075.1 Aplysia californica | reverse complement strand
TTTATCTGTGTGTGTGGGCGTGGGCAGGGGGTGGGTAGGGGGTGGAGGGAGTAAATGAGTAATTGCTACCCTCACACCAAGAACCTATTTGCTCCACTATGGGGTGACGTAGCTACCCTCCAAACTCACCATTATTTTAAAAAGTAGAACGTTGTGGTGGCTGAAATCCCGCGCTGTGTCAGAACAAGCTTACTGCACTACCTCAGAATTCTACAGGTCTATCTGGCAATTTTGGCCGTTTTTGGAGTTACTCAGACCTTGAGGTCAGAAACCAAAATGAATGCTCTAGATTCTAGATCTATCTTCTTTATCCAAATCGCAAAAATATCCGGAGTCGTTGTCAAGATATTCAAAGAATTGCTTTCGATAAAACTTGATTGTAATATTGTTCAACCAGGGAGGGTTTAGTTCAACTCGAAAATGTTGTCATCAAATTTCTCCAAACTAGGTAGATCTACTGGGCAGATAGATGTTTGTGATTCTGAGGGAGCGACTGGTTAACCCCTTCACTGCTGAAAAATTTCCATCAACATCTGAACTGACAAGAAGATACAATGTTAATTTAAGGAATATTTAAACAAAGAGAATTGTTTCAGAATAAGCAAAATCACAAGCTGTAACTTCAGCAACTAAAACTTCTTTTGTTAACCTGATGCAACAATACAAGAGTGGAGAATACAAGACAGAACCAGCGTCTACTCAGCAGTGAACAGGTTAATGTGGTGCAAATAAATGTGCTGAAGAGAGCACCACAGATGTGCAGCTTGCGCCGAAAATGTAGGACACTCACACGATCACATTTCTCACAAATTAAAAAGCCTTCCGAATCTCTATTGATCACTTAGAACATGATAAACTTCAACAATATTTCATTTAGTTCACGTATTATAATATTATAGCCCAGTTATTCGATTCCTAAATGGTATTTTGACTTCTGCGCAAGCGCTAAACTTTTGGTGGATATGTTTGTGCAAAATTAAATGAATACTTGAAAGGAAATTTATAATCCTCACAGGACAGATTTTTCTTTGATGTTTGTGTCCTTTAGAAAAAGAAAAGATTCTTGAAGGGAAATTGGTTTGTGCGTACAACAGTTGGCCTTCATGCACTCTGTCTTTGTGCTTAATGATACAAACATACACATGCATACACACGCGCGCGCATGCACGCACACGCACACACACACACACACACACACACACACACACACACACACATGATATAAAAGAAGAGAGGTCAAGAGATAGTGAGAGATGGAGAGAGGGAGAGAGAGGGGGGGGAGAGAGAGAAAGGGGGAAAGGGGGGAGAAAAAGAAGGAAAGAGTGACAGGGAGGGGGGATAAAGATAAATACAGGAGAGATATATAAGTGTGTGTGTGTGTATGTATGTGAGTGTGTGAGTGTGTTTGTGTATATGTGTGTGTCTGTCTGTGTGTATGTCTGTGTGTGATTTTGTATGTGTTTGTATGTGTTTGTGTGTGTGCATGCGTGTGTGCACATGTGTGTATGTGTGCATGTGTGCTCGTGCGTGTATATGTGTGTATGCATGTGTATGCATGTGTGTATGTAGTGTGCCTGTGAAAATAAAAATGGTGAAATGGTATGGGTTTAACGCCTCTATCAACACTATTTAAGGGGCGGGACCTCCTAGTTTAACGTCCGTCTCCGATAGGATCGAGCCAAGTGGGAAGTTCGTGTAAAGTGCCTTTCCCATGGACACAACGTCGGACCGAGCTGAGGCTCGAACCCCCGAACCCGCAATCTCACGATCACGAGTCCGGTAGCCTAACCACTAGGCTACAGACGCCACAGTGTGTCTGTGCGTGTCTATGTGTCTGTCTGTGTGTGCACGTGTGTGCGTTTGAGAATACGAGTAGATGTGCATATTATGTACATGTATTTTTTAAAAAGCAGGTAAATAACAGATGCCTGTGTGTTTGTATGTGTGTATGTGCATGTGTGTGTGTGTGTGTGTGTGTGTGTGTGTTGA
>NW_004797706.1:645439-649791 GCF_000002075.1 Aplysia californica | reverse complement strand
TTCCCCCCCCCCTCTCTCTCTTTCTCTCTCTAAAATATGTGCTGGCATTGACACTGCAGCTTGTGTCAACCCGGACTGAGAAGGATGCAACACCCCACCAGCAGAGAGACCGAGACACTCGATTAAATGTTCTCCTTGTACGGGAAGCGAACTCATGTCTTCTGAGTGCGACGGCAAAGCTTCTAAATACTACATCGTTACAGTCAAAAAACGAATTCTCTTCTGTGAGAAAAAGTAGGTTTGTCCCTGTGCCTTATTCTGCCTTATCCTGGGTCATCATGATGGGGTCTTCTCCCAGTGCAGAATGTTCACCCCGGCCCAGATCGTGTGTGCGCGGCGTAAGGTCAAACAGGGGACGAGTCCGTGGGAATAAATCTAGACCCAAAGACTGCCCCAGTTCGCTGCCCTAGAATTACACTGTTCTATCTACTCAGAACCTAGTTTTTGAGAAATTTGACGTAAAAAAATACTCCAAAAGACAATTTGATTTTCACAACTTGTCAAGCTTTTTCGAGTGAAGATCTTCGAATATCTTAATAACAACTCCGAATAATCGTACGATTTTGATAGAGGAGGAAGAATACTTTGTGAGGCAGCGTGGAGGAATCAGGCGCTCGTCAAAATAACCCAAGGGAAGAAACTTGCATTTTTCCGCAGGTTTGTGAATTTTTATCAAATTTTTGTTTTTTGGCTCAACATTTTTCATGCCCATTAAAGAACTCATTTCTGTGAGAATATTTCTGAACAACGTTGATGAAGGCACAAAAAATGTAAATTTTCAGTTACCACGAACTCTTTAAGCAAATGAAATAACTAATCTTTGGCGACCATTTTCTCACTAATTTTTCCTCTGAAAACAGGTGACCCCCACCTCCTTTGTTCGCAAATATCTCGACTTGTATTCAAGATAATTGGGTATTTTTTCATCCGAATTAAGACAAGTAAACAAGCTTTAAGATGATACCAATAACTCTACATGCCCAAAAATTGACGAGAGCCTGATTCCCCCACGCTGCCCCACATTTGGTTTTCTGACCTCGCGAGCTAAAGAACTCACACCGCCAAACATGTTTGAGCTCAAACACACAGGCGTATACACACAGACCATACTTTTTCTGGGCCAGAAAAATTCTGTACAGAAAAGTGCAGTTATACCGTTCACACAGGGTCAATACAAACGATACAGGTTTTTCCGGTTTCAAGATGGCGCTCGCGAGGAAGCGCGAGATATTTCTGCTTTGGTGGTGCACAAGAAAAGCCCTAGCATCCAAACGGCGTTACTGGGTTCACCCAATTTATAAAGACCGGGGAGCTTTGGGAGAATCCAAATTGTTGCGCCATATATTTGCTGATGTTGAGAATTAATGTTTGGAATATTTTCGAATTAGGCCAACAACTTTACCATTTCATGGACCAAATCTCTGCTGGTGTAACTTAAGTCTTTAAAAAAAAAAAAGCGACGTTCTTGCCTGCACACGTTCGATAAGCTGTGCTTTGTCCATTTTGCGCCACGTGCGAAGTGTGTAGTAGAGAAGTGTGTATGCCTGCGTGTTTAGTGACGTCAGTCCCCTTTTCTGTCCTCACAGACCAGAACATGTTTGGCACGCTTGACGCAATCCAGATTGTGATAGTGGACGGGAAAAGTCTGGACGCAGCAGTCTGGCTGCTGTGTGCATGTCAAGTTGTAAAATATAATGTTGAACGAAAACGCATTTTTAATGTATGGTCTGATGGAGCCTGTGTGTTTGAGCTCTTTGGATGAACTTTGTAGTGTTAAGGTAGCGAGCAGTCTCAGACTAAGATACAAACGCTTACAATAATGGTTCGCTTAACATCCCCGCTGTTCTGACAACACAGAATTTTTTCCACCCAAAAGTCATCCTTTAGATCCTGCTCTGAAGCAATACAATAACCAAAAACAAGAGACGAAACAAAACCAGAACTTTCGGGAAGATGCTAACTTTTATTGCACATTTATCAGTCTTTGCACACCTTAGAATTATCAGTTAACCCTATCCGTACGTCGTGTGTTACTATCGTATCCATACGACATGGGGAACTCTGTGCCGCCACTTTCCAAAGAGGAAATTTTACGCTTTGCATAGCAGTCTGTCCAAATGATTTTTTGAGAAATACTGAAAGTTTCAAAGAGATCTTCGCACTAGAAGCGTTCTAAAATGTGAAGAATACAACCCCGGGGGTACAAAATGACCCCAGTGAGAAGGGATAGGGTTAAACAATAATACGAACTATTATAAATTATTTGTTTAGCACGAAAGACGAGAATAAAAACTAAAGGCAAACTGACAGAACAATCATACATATGTGACGTCACTGTACAGAACAATCATACATATGTGACGTCACTGTACAGAACAATCATACATATGAGACGTCACTGTACAGAACAATCATACATATGTGACGTCACTGTACAGAACAATCATACATATGTGACGTCACTATACAGAACAATCATACATATGTGACGTCACTATATATCACAATCATACATATGTGACGTCACTATATATCACAATCATACATATGTGACGTCACTGTATATCACAATCATACATATGTGACGTCACTATACAGAACAATCATACATATGTGACGTCACTATATATCACAATCATACATATGTGACGTCACTATATATCACAATCATACATATGTGATGTCACTATATATCACAATCATACATATGTGATGTCACTATATATCACAATCATACATATGTGACGTCACTATATATCACAATCATACATATGTGACGTCACTATATATAACAATCATACATATGTGACGTCACTATACAGAACAATCATACATATGTGACGTCACTATATATCACAATCATACATATGTGACGTCACTATATATCACAATCATACATATGTGATGTCACTATATATCACAATCATACATATGTGATGTCACTATATATCACAATCATACATATGTGATGTCACTATATATAACAATCATACATATGTGATGTCACTATATATAACAATCATACATATGTGACGTCACTATATATCACAATCATACATATGTGATGTCACTATATATAACAATCATACATATGTGACGTCACTATATATCACAATCATACATATGTGACGTCACTATATATCACAATCATACATATGTGACGTCACTGTATATCACAATCATACATATGTGATGTCACTATATATAACAATCATACATATGTGATGTCACTATATAACAATCATACATATGTGACGTCACTATATATCACAATCATACATATGTGATGTCACTATATAACAATCATACATATGTGACGTCACTATATATAACAATCATACATATGTGATGTCACTATATAACAATCATACATATGTGACGTCACTATATATCACAATCATACATATGTGATGTCACTATATAACAATCATACATATGAGATGTCACTATATATATATAACAATCCTACATATGTGATGTCACATATACACGTCAATAGCAACAACAACAAGAACGAAATCTTTAAACACAATAACATTAGCAATTTGCTAATACAACAACGGTGAAGGACTATTATCTGGGGCATTGACTATTTAAAAAGATCTTGACGAAGGAATTAAAACACGAACATAAATGACGAGTTTGTTACCAGGTGTATTTTGTATTTACCTACACATAGATAATCTTGATTAACAAATAAAACAAATAAATCCACGGACAAATTTTTTAAATTAAAGATCAACAACTGCAGTTGCGAGCGCCGTAAAACCCTATACTACTACTACTACAACGATCAACAATCGTATAATCATTGAGCCGAGAACACAAAGAATAGATCAAAATAATGTTATCTACTCCCAGGGTCCCCAGACTCCCCCATGCAAAGCTGGGTTACTTCTCTTGTCTAAGGGCGGGAACCGTGTGGCCACGGCG
Organism: Aplysia californica; assembly: GCF_000002075.1. NCBI lineage: Eukaryota > Metazoa > Mollusca > Gastropoda > Aplysiida > Aplysiidae > Aplysia > Aplysia californica. Next base: position 645,858 of record NW_004797706.1, on the reverse strand, counting down.
GTCTGGTTAAACCGCTGTAGATATCCCAGGAGGGTCCGAACCATGTCCGGCATCTGGTCAGACAAGTCGTGGTGCTCGGTCGGGTCGGCTGTGATGTTGAACAACCACACGTTCTGGTCATGTCTCCGGTGGTCTGTGGAAACATGAGCAAAGTGAATGAATGAAAACCGTTCGACTCTGTGAGGTGCTACTGTAAAGATTGCCCTCCACTGGACACCCGAAGGACATAGCGAGAGGGGCAGACCCAAAGTGACCTGGAGTCGGACGGTACAGTCTGAAATGAAATCCTGGAGCCATTCGTGGGGAACGCTGACCAAGGTGGCCCAAAACTGACAGAGCTGGAGATCCTTTGTTGCTGCCCTAAACGCCAGATGGTGAGGTGCTCAAACCTACTTTGGAATTGAACATAGCAAAGATCA
>NW_004797706.1:643314-645339 GCF_000002075.1 Aplysia californica | reverse complement strand
CTCTCTCTCTCTCTCTCTCTCTCTCTCTTTCTTTGTCTCTCTTTTCTGTATTTTTCTTTAAGAAACAAAAAACACCACGGAGGAAGCAAGAGGAGGCCGAAATTGCCAAAGACGGTCACCCACTGTCGAAGAACAAAACGGTTGTCTTAGACAGTTGTAAATTTTGGACAGTGTCATGATAATAGAACGGACAATGCCACACGGGAAGTAATAATTGGCCGTTTGAACAGGTGATTGTCTTATACAGTTGGCCGTTTGAACCGGTGGTTGTCTTATACAGGTGGCCATTTGAGCAGGTGGTTGTCTTGGACAGGTGGTCGTCAGAGTAGGTTCCACTTTACACGTACATGTCCATGCAAAATAAATAGTCGCTTTTAAGCACAAGGGGGCTATCCCAAAAAATGCTGTTTTGAGAAAATCGAAGGTAAAGTGTTTGTCCCTTGTTCTGTTTCTTGAAAAGACAAGGGGAGATTCTCTACAACCAAACAAATATACACACCAATGAAACCAAACTTCTCCTTTAGGAAGGGCAATGCCCACTTTTGGTGTAGCCAAGATTTCTGGAAGCCCCCGAAATCTGGGTTAGCACGCTTGTCCTTAAAAGGGACCAAATGTAATACAACCCTTACCGACCCCACCAGGGCAGTGCTACCGATTGAAGTATCTTTAGGCAGGCCATTCCCAAAGGTGGGATATTAGCATGTGCTTATGCACCGTAGAATTGTAAATGGGCCGATTTATCAATAATGTCATGCTCATACTGTGCTGGAACAATTTAGGGGGGAACTGCTGCTTTTTCTTTCTTCGTCCTTACTATCGTCATTTGCCCTCTACTTCTTTTGTATGTGTGTCACTCTCTTATTAACTGCTATTTCCGGGGTGCCTTGATAGTCGAAGCAGACTTTGTGCTGTTGAGGCTAGGCCTAGAGAGATGAAAAAAGTAAACCTGATTCCCCGTTTGGACTTCTCTGTTGACACGCACCCCTTGGCGCTCATATGACCTTATGCAGTAGCGATGGCCTTAAAACCTTATAAAAAAACAAACAAATGACCATATGCAGTTGCGATCGCCGTAAAACCTGACTAAAACTAACATATGACCTTATGCAGTTGTGATCGCCGTAAAACCTGACTAAAAGTAAAACTAAACTCTATAACTAACCCTCGCTCTGGCAGGTTCAGGTGGTGGTTTTGTTCGCTGTGACGGGGGATAACTTGTAAAATACACTGAAGTCCCGATTATTTCTCAACTACGTCCCCTGAATACTGACGTCACTTTGACTTAGACTACAGTTATTGGCAAAGTAGCTGAACACTGGGCTCTATGAACTTATGACTATGACTATGAGCAAAGAGGTTATTTCGGTTATAATTATTTTTTTTAATTATTTTTTTTCGGTAAGTGCATTTCTGCGCTCGCAACTGCATACGGTCAAATGAGCGCACGAGACTCATTAACCCTATCCGTACACCCTGGGGTCATTTTGTACCCCTGAGGTTGTATTCTTCACATTTTAGAGTAGCCTACTTCTAGTGCGAAGATCTCTTTGAAACTTTCAGTATTTCTCAAAAAATCATTTTGGGAGACTGCTATTCAAAGCGTGCAGATCGAATTAACGAGTAAATAATTCCTCTTTGGAAAGTGGAGGCTCAGAGTTCTTCACGTCGTATGGATACGGTATAGAAAACATGACAAGCATTTTCAGTTTGGTAAGAATGAATTTATGAACATGAAAGGAAATGAAAGGAGAAAAGTTAAGAGAAGAAAATTTTCCTTCGCTGTCAGGTTTCGAACTCAAGGCCTATTGAATAAGAGGCGAACACGGTGACCTCAAGGCCACGAGATCCCCCTGCACTGTGAGTGACAGAGCTCGATTGTGGATACAGGACCATAGATCTAGTTGTTATTTGTGGAAAAGCCAACATCAGGCTGTTTTTCTCTATATAACCCTTATTTCTCTGTTACTTTCTTACATTTCTTCCTACGTTTACACACACACACACACACACACACACACACGTGCA
>NW_004797706.1:634851-641975 GCF_000002075.1 Aplysia californica | reverse complement strand
TATATCTATCTATCTATCTATCTATCTCTCTCTCTCTCTCTCTCTCTCTCTCTCTCTCTCTCTCTCTCTCTCTCTCTCTCTCTCTCTCTCTCTCTCTCTCTGTGTGTGTGTGTGAGGACGCATTGTGGTAGTCGCCTGACACCAAGTTGATGTCTATACAACGTCAGATTCTTGTCACCATTGTTGTCCTGTAACAAACCGACGTTGAAACGATGTCGGATTTTTAAAAAAATATTTTCCAATGGCAATCCAACGTTGAAATGATGTCGGATTTAACAGCCATAATGTTTCCGATGGTAGTCCGACGGCGAAACGATGTACAATCAACAAAAATAAGATATCAATAGACTGGACCCTGGTGATAGATAATTGAATGATAAGAACTATAGTAACTATGATTATAATAATTAAATTGAAGAAAAAGTTATGAGAAGAGAATCAGTTTAAGTCATTGGAAATCGGGGGTGGGGTGGGGGTGGGGTGGGGGTCAGGGAGCTCAGAAAAGGAGGAAGACTGACACAAGTGACAATAAAACTATGTATAATAATAATAATTACTGGTATTATAGAATGCCCACTGGGGAGCGGGACAGAGGTGCCCACCGCGTGACTCGACAGAGCTGAGGAATGTAGGGCGAACATGATCCAAACAAACTACACTTTAACCAGTTGTGGTAGCCATCTCCAATTGGGGCTATGGCAACACTTAGATGAGTGACTTACCAAAAAAGGTTATAAGAGTGAAGAAACATATTTTTTAAACTTATTTATTCATGTATTTATTCACATGTAAAATATTTTCCTGTGTGTTTACTCTAAGACTAACAGCTAATTTCAAAACCCAAAATGCTGCACATTTTGTTGTTATTACTAAAATAAAAGCGCCAGATGATAGAATTGAAATCGGGGGAAAAAAATCAGTTTTCACCAGATTTGAGCTTTAAAACGTATTTAGGCGAAGATCAAGGCCTTAGCTGGGCAAGGACAAAGAGGTTCTATTCAGTAGCCACGTAGAGTTCGTGGAAGTGATGTCCCCCATGTAAACGAACGGGGGCTGCGTGTGCAGTGTGCCCACTCTGGGACGCTGAATTTAAAAGGCAAGACAAGCGCAGTTCAACAGACGGGTAAGTACTTTTTGATACTCACGTGGAGGCGTCTCAGTGGTCTCAGGAGGAAATCTACTGAAATAATTATGGGGGCAGGGTGGTGTTTAGAATACTACTTGGTCAATTTAGTGTTTTAGTTTTTTTAAGGCACATTTAGAAGGTTTTGTTGTTTGGTTTGTTATACTTACAACAATAATATAAAATCGGTTAAAGAATTGTGTCAATCTTTTGTTTAAAGTTATAAACAAAAACAAAATAAAAATAAATGCGAATGCGAAAATGATGACTAACGAAGTTTAATATATAGTAGGCCTAGAACTAGAACAGTATAGACGTTCTTGAAAATCTGGTTAATATAAGGCAGATAAAAAATTTCGCTACCTCATAATTATGACTTTATGCAGTTGCGAGCGCCGTAAAACTCTTACTAAAACTTTTTTTTTTTTCATTTAGGTTTCTTTCGTCCCATGTTTAAAAAATTTAGTAGTTTCTTATTAAAAATCTGGATGGTAACGCTGGTTTCCGGTTTCGTTTTCTTCCCGCGTAAAACCGATGTTGACAAGTGACAAGTACAAGAAGCGAAACGCTGACTGATGCTGTTTTGGGCTGTTTTCTTCGCTTTAAACATTAAGAATGGGTAAAAGAGAGTGAATTTGCCTTGTTGATAACTATATAGATCTAGATCTAGATCTGCCTTGTATATATGCACGTACACAAACAATTTTGGACGTCTTTTATCCTAGGCTCTAGATCTACGTGATAATTATTATTAGATTTTCTAGATTCTAGATCTAGAAAGTATAGATCTAGATCTAGATTCTAGATCACAGAAGGATATAAAACCACATGAAGTACTATTTTAAAGCCATTTATGACCTTGTAATACATTTTTTTTAAACAAACCATTAGGCATGCTGTTGGCCTACTTTTCTTTATAATATGAAATTCCAATATGGCGGTCGTTACCATGGCAACATAAGTGGATTGTTAAAATTTCACAGTATGACCAGATTCATCATTCTTTTTATATTACATGTAATGCCATCACACAAATAAGCAATCTCAGTTTTTATCTCTAAAAGAATTCTTAGATCCTCCTCTCCCCCAATCGTGCCTTAAAAGTTATTGCAGTATTGATCTAGATCTAGGCCCTAGATTTCTAGATCTTATCGGTTTCGATAATTCAAGACCTTTTGTTATAATACATCAATACACAGAGGGTATTCGGATATTCCACTATCGCATAGGTAGGCCTCCCCCCCCCCCCTCCCCCAGTGCAGTGCTAATGACTGAAGTGTGTTTACTCTTTACGCTATTCCCCAATTCCCAAAGGGGGGATATTAACATGTTCTTATGCACAGCAGATTTGTAAATGGGCTGATTTATCAATACAATATCATGCTCATACTGTGCCGGAACAGCATAGGATCATAGGTGAACTGTAGCTTTTTCTTTCCTCATCCTCACTATCGTCATTTTTCCTCACTCTAAGCTAAGTATTCTTTTGTATGTTTGTCACTCTCTTGTGAACTGTTATTTCAGGGGTGCTTTAATGATAGTCGAAGCAGACTTTGTGCTGTTGAGGCTAGATCTAGATCTAGATCTAGATGTAAGCCTGACTCCCCGTTTAGACTTCTCTGTTGGCATCCACCCCCGGCGCTCATATGACCATATTATGCCTTACTCTAGCTAAGGTATAAAAAAGCGCACCTCCCCCCAACCGCTTATTAATTTTCAGTGATTTTTTTTTTGCGCACCCCCCCCCCCCCCCCCCCGAATAATTTTCAGCGCCCCCCCCCCCCCTTCTGCTCATTATTCCATACCCCCCGTTTAGTATTTCCCAGCTTGTCACAACCGATGATCATGTGAAACATATCTATGTTTTTTAAAAGAAACTGGTTTGTTCCTAAAGGGGAAAAGTTGTCACAGCCTAACTTACTAAAACCATTACAATTTCATGATCTCTTGTTCTTTTCTTCATTGAAGGATAAATAAAACAGATTTGTTCCTACTAGTACAGGTGTATGAGGTTGAATGTGCCCCCCCTCCCACCTTAAAAACAATTTCAACCACCCTCCCCCCCTTTATTAATTTTAGACCACTTGTCCACCCATCCCCCTTTTTATTCCTACCCCCTCCACTAAAACTAAAGACAGGTGCCACAAGAGAATCACAAAAAAGGAGGAAAGAACCGGGCGATTAAGAAAGAAAGGAGCTAAGCCACACAAGAGCACCCACCTACCACCTGCAGTAAGAGTTTTTATTTACGGCACTCTACAACACAAACAATAAATGATGTTAAATGTTACTATAAGAGACTTATTTATTGAAACCTACAGGAATTAGACTAACCGTGTAACACCACACACACTAAACATACGGTAAACACCCTACACACTGAACATTACCGTAAACACCTCACACGGATTCTCACATTCATAATATGTTTGTTTTTTTCTTCTCAGGTTTGTAAACAGACGACAACATGCTAGATATTTATATATTTTTATACGTGTGTGGGAAGAACAATGAGTGTGGAGGGTGCCTAGATCTATATACATGGTAAGAAATCACGTCTCTTAATCTTACATTTGATTGATTTTGTGGGTGTTTGCATGGCGGCTGCCCTCACGTGGTCTGGCCCTTCTTTTACAGACCGAAGGGCTAGAACCTAGGCCTCCCGATTAGGGTAACTGGGGGCCTAGGCTAAAACCTAAATGGCTCCTGGATCGGAAAAGTAAAGTAAAGGAAGTAAAGTCCTTCTCTTCTATTAATAAACGTGTTGTTAATCAATATTGCGTAGTGAAATCAGGCGCTCGTCAAAATAAAGACAGTGAAGAAACTTGCGTTTTCCCTCAGGTTTGGGGAATTTTTATTGAAGTTTCATTTTTTGGCTCAACAAATTTAATGGCCATTAAAGAACACATATCTGTGTGGATTTTTACTGAAAAACGTTTTTTAAAAAAAACTAGTAGAGGGTTTTACGGGGCTCGCAACTGAATAAGGTCATATGAGCGCCAAGGGGTGCATGTCAACAGAGAATCGAAGTCTTTACAGGGAATCAGACTTACTCTGCTCACCTCTCTAGCTTCAACTGCACAAAGCCTGCTTCGACTGTCAAGGCACCCCGGAAATAGCAGGTCACAAGAGAGTGACAAACATACAAAAGAAGTAGAGGGAAATGACAATAGTAACGAATAGGAAAGAAAAAGCAGCAGTTCCCTGTTGTAGTTCAGGCACAGTTATGAACGTGACATTGCTAGATCAGCTCATTTACAATTCTACTGTGCTTGAACGAGAAAAGTCCCCCCTTTTGGGAATGGCCTAAAGACACAAGTCAGTGGCACTGCCCCAGGGGGAATGAAAAACGTAGAGTAAAGGCATAATCAATGTAACTTTCCTGTTTCCTCGGACTCTCAAGCTAAGATCAAATAACTCAACTTTTGCTGCCATTTTCTCGCTAATTTTACCCCTGAAACCATGCGACTGGCGACCCCCCTCCTCCTTCAATCGCCTAATATCTTGACTTGTATCCAAGTTGAATTTAAAATATTTTAAAATATCAAAACCAACGCAAATAGACTGAGGGCTTTATTAAGATGGTAGCAATAACCTCAGAATATGCCCCAAAATTGACGAGCGCTTGATTCCACCGCGTCGTGTAATTTACGGTCCTCCTTATCTCTCCTCGTCCTTTCCTTTGTTTTGCTATATTCCGGGAACACACCCTGTCGTCAGCGCCTGCATTACCTAGATCTATTTGTGCTGCAAGTGTCCTCAAATTCTTTTAAAGGTCAAAACGGTTTTGTAACCGGGCCTTACACTTACAGGGCATTGAACTTCAATCTGAATTTGTCTGAAGGCAAAAGTAGCAAATATATCGTTATTTTTATTATTATATGTTTATGTATGTGTGCCTGCTGCATTTATTTTATTATTTTTATTTTGGCGTGCTTTTTTTCTAGATCAACAACACTAGCCTAATAAAATCAAAACCAACACACCAAGACAAAACACACTTTAAAAAATTATATAATATAATATATATAGATCTATTTTTCTCTGCATGTTGTTGCTGGATCTAGGTCCGCCTTTGGAGTTGACCCAACGTTGCAAGAGTTGAGCTGTATTACAGGAGCCCAGACTGCCACCAGACTCCCGACCTCATTTTATCTCTTCCTGCTTTCTCCTCACAATATTATTTTGTTTCGTTTATTCTTTTCCTTTCCTGGCAAAGGATAAATCGAAGTCCGAAGCTTTGTTTCAGATTTAACGAGCAGTTTTTTTCAGTGCTCCTACTACCACTCGCCTCAGCCCAATCATTCGTGAGCGAGACATTTCTATTGACAAGCTGTCAGTTTTGACGGCTCATGTCAATCACCAATCAAAACCGTCAAATCTTTCACCCTGCAGCCTTTTACAGCACATTAAAATGGGTTACTGTGTCAGAAGCTCTTTGCGCATGACACTTGCGCATGGAAGTAGCAGAATGCACGGATTTGATTGGTCGAAGCGTGCATAGATTTCCTAATTATGTATGCAAGCCGCCATTAGCTGTGAGTGGCAGAGACACTGTTCCCTCCCAGATTGCGGGGTGAAAAATTGTTTATGTTATGAGGATCACATGTATCAACGTCATCAGTTGAAAGTTGCTCAATAGTTCTGTGCATTGTTTGTTTTAATGCTGTTTCAGTTCTAGACCATCTCTGTGAAGCGTACCCTCTGTGGGATACGCGCAGCGGAGTGAAACGACTCGGTACTTTCTTTCTTGGAGAGGCAGTCGAGGGCGTTCACAATTGAATTCAAGATGGACGATCAACAAAGACTCATGCACCCATCGCAGGGTCAAGTCAGCATGGCTGGCGTGATGCCTCAGCAAGGTTATGACGGTTCCTTAACGCAGGGGGATCCTGGAGACCAACGGAAACAAGAAATTGGAGATGTTCTGCAACAAATCATGACAATCACAGACCAGAGTTTGGACGAAGCCCAAGCGAGGTAATTTACTCTACTAAAAACATCATGTACAGTAAAGTTGACTCGGCTCTGTCTTTGACTCACCACTGCCGACACTGCACCCTTTGCGCACAGCCCACACTTTTATTATCAATTGTTATGTTGGCCACCCTTTTCTGAGCAGCTCTGTATAAAAGATAAAGCCGTAGTTGTGTAGAAGTCAAGAGCTGTCTTATGATGACCAAAATAGAATGTTGTGACCGGCTCTATTTCTCCGAACGCTCGGGAAAAATTAAACTTAACGAAGTGTATACAGACCCGGTAACCGGGAACAAAGTCACGAAGTATACAGACCCGGTAGGGGAACTCTTTTGTGATTTCGGGAAGTTTCAGCGCCCAGACCCGGTAGAAATCTAGTGTGTGTGTGTGTGAAAGAGAGAGAGAGGTGCTAGCAAAATGTAATGACATGCCCCAGTTGGCAGGAGGGAACGAGAGAAAAATAGAGTGTAAAATAGGTGGGGACAAAGGAAGACAGAGACAAACAAAGAAAAAGAGAAGGCGAACGATACACAGAGAGAGAGAGAGAGAAATAGAGAGGGTGACTGCTCGATTGAAATTATGACATTGTTCTTTTCTTCAAATTGTGTCTTGCGATTCCTCCAACTCCAAAACGGAGGAAAAACAATCGTTCATCGAAAAGACATCCGCAATCTTCATTTAGATCTAGCCGCGAAACTAGATCAAAGATTTATGTCTGTCTGTCTAGATCTAGTAGGCCACAGATCTAGAAGAACCTAGATCTAGGTCTACCCTGAGCCAAGAGGGTGCAGAAACTCTCTGAAATCACAAAAGAGTTCCCCTACCGGGTCTGTATACTTCGTGACTTTGTTCCCGGTTACCGGGTCTGTATACACTCTCTAAACTTAAACTCTAATTCTCCGAACAGTTTGCGTTCTCGGGATTATTTGGGGATGATTGACGAATACCTGACCACTCACGATCGTATTAGATTTTCTATTGCGCGAGAATAGGGGGCGGAGGAAAGGATTGTGGGGGGGTTCAG
>NW_004797706.1:628682-634751 GCF_000002075.1 Aplysia californica | reverse complement strand
CACCCCTGTTCCCAAACTTTTGATGAATTGTCTAGGAGTAGGAGCCTAGGCTTCCGGTCCAAGATTCTTCATTGAGAGAGATTAAAAACTGGGGGAAATCATGAATTCCTAAGGCCTAAGGCTAAGGTTGTCGAGACATAGTAGGCAAAAGTAGTTCCTAATCCGCTGGTCCAGTATTCTTCAATCTTACCATTTTTTGGTTATTTGTGAATGGAGTGGGAAGACGTGGAGTGTCATCAAGCGACTAGCCCAGGATAGGGAAAGGTGGAGAGTGTTTGGTCATGGCCTATATCCTGACCCAGGGTGAGAAAGGCAATGATGATGTGAATGGAGTGGCCGGTGTGTGAGTGTGCACCCACATGTGTGTAGGGGGGGGGGGGGATTTTTGTGATATAGTTTTTGCTTTTGGGGCAACTAAATGCAAAATAGATTACTAGATCTACTACTAAAGTCGAGCCTAGAAGTCTTGTTTTCTCGCAACTTTTGGAAGGCATTTTCAAATGAAGTACAATGTATAGTCCGGGAGCGTTGCCTCAACTACAATTGAAGATGTGTGAATATTCAGGTCACAACTTAACATTTTTAGCTCTAGAAATTGAATTCGATGCAAAAAATGCTTCTTCCCAGTCCTCGCAGAATGACAGAATGAAAGATGACGCCAAACTCTCGCAAATAACCCACAAAACTCGAGAACGGAAACCGATCGGAGAAACAGAGCTCAAGTTTATTATCCCGAGCGTTCTGAGAAATAGTCACTTCGCTAATAAAATGGCCCCAGGACTCTGGTCTGGGAATGGGAAATTGTTGCTTACAATGGGATGAGTTTTTAAAGAAAATAAAATTTTGAAGAATGCAGAGTTAGTGCCAAAGTTTAAAACACCTCCTTTTTAAAAAAAACTTAACTCTCTCACCTTCTCTATCTGGCCTCTTGGGCGTTATTAAAGTGTGACACAAAGTTGTATCATGTGCCTCTATACATGACGTGTAGTCTCTAACCCCTCAAACTGGCTTGCGCTTACTTACTTTTTATAGACTCTCGATAATCTCCTATCTTGGGTCTTGAAGATCTGTTTTTCTGGAATGGATTATAGTTTTTTGTCCCTGGGTTTTCTATTGTTTGTATTTGTGTCAGGACGTGGTGGAAGCAGGCGCTCGTCGATTTTTGAGCCTGTGGAGTTATTGGTTTATCTTGAAGCTTGCTTTCGATGAGTGAAATACATGACCTGTTTATCTCGGAATACAAATTACAAGTCAAGATATTTGCGATTGAAGGAGGTGGGGGTTGCTTGGTTTCAAAGGTAAGTAAAATTAACGAAAAATGTCCGCCAAAATTTGGTTATTTACATAGCCTGACAGTTTGTGGAGACTGAAATTTACATTTTTTGTGCCTTTATTAATCAATGTAAATATGTCAGTAAAACCCACATTCAAAATGGGTTCTTAAATGGACATGAAAGGTGTTGAGCCAAGAAAAAACCCAACAAATTTTTTATAAAAAATTGCCAAACCGGCGAAAAAATGCCAATTTCTTCAATTTCAATTTCATTATTTTGACAAGCACCTGATTTCACCACACTGCCTCACATTTTTTGTTTTTGTAAGTGTTTTTTTCATGGCGCTCGTAAACAACTACACATAAGGTCATTGAGTGCACAGAACACATTTTCAGCAATTTCAGTTTGAGTTTGATAGGACCTGAATTAATCTTGAGTTTTGCCAGGGTTAGTGGCAGATGCCTGTACTCTTTTAATAATCTATTTTGGGATCACCAAGGGCGTGCGCAGCTCTGAGATTTTTTCGCCCTTCCTTACATCCGAGAGAGCTCGGTGTTAAATTCTTACACCTCAGGTGTGTGGCTGAAAAACAGCAGGAAGGAGCCAGGCGAAGCAGTAGGAGTCAGGACGTAGCAGTAGAAGGGCAACAGAAAGATTCAGGAACCCACAGGAGGGGTAAAAAAGGAGAGGGGGGGGGGGAGAAAGTGGAGATGACAGCGAGATCAGAGAACATGTCTGATTAGAGAGCAGGTGAAAGAAAATTTTAGAGAACAAGAAAATCCTCCATTGCTGTTAGATTTCGAACCTGGATCCTATTGCACGAGAGGCGAATACCATACCTCTAGACCATGAGAGCTGCCCTTTCTATTGCTTAGTGTTCATTAACCCTATCCGTACGTCGTGTTTTACTATCGTATCAGACGACGTGGGGAACTCTGTGCCACCACTTTCTAAAGAGGGAATTTACTCGTTAATCCAATCTCTACGCTTTGCATTATAGCAGTCTGTTAAAATTATTTTTTTGAGAAATACTACTGAAAGTTTCAAAGAGATATATATATATAAAATTGAAGTATTCTAAAATGGGAAGAATACAACCCCGGGGGGGTACAAAATGACAGCAGGGCGTACGGTATAGGGTTAACATAAAATATAAAATTTAATGAGAGGTCAGTAGAAACGCTTTCTTAAGAATGATTCACTCAAATGTTTTTTAAAGCGGCATATTTACGTTTAAATGTGAGGGCACGGGAAAGATACTAATACTAATATGTGTCATGACATGCTGGAATCAGGCGCTCGTCAATTTTTATGGATGTGGAGTTATTGATGTCACCTGAAAGCTTTTTCATTTGCCGTGCTTTCTGTGAAAAAATATCCATCTAGCTTAAATAGAAGTCGAGATATTTGCGATTGAAAAGATGGAGTAGCCTGTTTCCAGCGGTTAAATTAATGAGGAAATGGCCACCAAGGTTTTGTATTTTTAAATTCAAGAGCTTTTAAGAGTCCTTGAAAACTGAAAACTACATGTTTTGTGCCTATAAACAAGATTTTTCAGTCAAATTTCCATGGACATAAAATATGCTTTCATATCAACAACAAAGGTGTTTAGCCAAAAAAACAAATTTAGATAAAAATTGCCGTACTTGTGGGAAAATAGCTTTTTTTAAATTTCATGATTTTGACGAGCGCCTGATTTCACCAAGATGAATCACATATATTGTTAAATAGACTAGACTCGTGCGGGTCCCTTTGGGGGGGGTTGGGGGGGGGGGGGAGACCTGGCTTTAGATCCTGATAATGAATTGAAAAAAAAAATGTCCCTGAATTACTATTAGGGATTCCTTTTTGGAAAGCTGGAAACGTCTGCCAAGAGTGAATTACTTTTGAAGCGCGGCTAAATTGTTTCCTAGCCCCAACCCTTGTCTTCAGTCATTGTGGTTACCTTTCTCCTCTTCCATATTTTTAGAAATGTTTTTCGCATTTGTGTGGTCTAATTTATTCATGTTACAAAGTAAAGCTTTCTTTATACTGGCTGAATATGCTGGTTGGCAACAGATTTTTTTGAGTTATGGTAAATATAGAAAGGATTTTTATTTATTAGTACGATCCAGGGGATTATTGGAATGTCAGAGCTTAAGAAGGGTTGGAATTGTTTGGTCGTGTGTCATGAAGTCGGTGAATTATTGGGTAGTGGGAATTGTTTGGTCGTGTGTCATGAAGTCGGTGAATTATTGGGTAGTGGGAATTGTGGGGTTTTCTTTGTTGACACAGATATACATGTATTTTTGTGTGTCATTTATAGTCCTTTTTGTGGGTGGTTTGCGGGTGCTCTGGTTTGGTTTGCTCCTACTTTCCAATCAAACAATACATCTATCATCCTTATCTCTCCTCCTTTTTTGTGTGTATGTTACTCTCTTGTAACATATCTTTTCTTCGGCATTTATATGACCTTACTGTGTTGCAAATGTCGTAAAACTCATAATAAAACTAAACTAAGTGGGTGGTTGGCGGGTGCTCTGGTGTGGCTTGCTTCTTCTTTCCTATCTACCATCTATCGTCCTTATCTATCCTTTTTTGTGTTTTTACTCTCTTATAACACCTCTAATCTTCGGCACTTATATGACCGTACTGTGTTGCAAGTGCCGTAAAACTCACAATAAAACTAAACTAAAATGTTCCATTGAAGTGGGAGGAACTGCTGCTTTTTCTTTCCTCATCCTTACTATAACTATGGTCATTTTTCCTCTACTTCTTTTGTATGTTTGTCACTCTCTTGTGACCCGCTATTTCCGGGGTGCCTTGATAGTCGAAGCAGGCTTTGCGTTGTTTAAGCTAGAGAGGTGAGCAGAGTACGCCTGATTCCCCGTTTAAATTTTTCTGTTTACATTGTTAGTGGTTGACGGGTGCTCTGGTGTGGTTCGCTTCTTCTTTCCTCCTGTCAAACATCTATCGTATTTATCCCTCCTCCTTCTTTTTCGTGTTTGTTACATTCTTGTTTGTAACAGCTCTAATCTTCGACACTTATATATATATATATATATTTGACTTTATTGTGTTGCAAGTGCCATAAAACACTTACTAAAACATATATATGACATCCAGCCCTTGGCGCTCATATATATATATGACCTTATGCAGTTGCGAGCGTCGTAAACCACATACTAAGTGGGTGGTTGGCGGGTGCTCTGGTGTGGTTTGCTTCTTCTTTCCTATGAGACATCTATCGTCCTTTCTTCTTTTTTTATGTTTGTTACTTTCTTGTAACACCTCTAATCTTTGGCACTTATATGACCTTATTGTGTTGCAAGTGCCGTAAAACTCTTACTAAAACTAACAAAAATTTCTAAAGAGAAATGTCAGGGAACCCCCGAGCTGACCACAGGTGTGTATTTTTGTCCACAGGAAGCACACCCTGAACTGCCATAGAATGAAGCCCGCCCTGTTCAATGTTTTATGTGAGATCAAAGAAAAGACAGGTGAGTGGTTGCCAGATTGGTCTCCTCTGTGCCCAGGTGCCTTGTTGTGTGTGTGTCTATGTGTGTGTCTATGTGGTTCTCATCTGTGTGTGTGTGTCTGTGTCATTCTTATCGGTGTGTTTTTGTATGTGTAATGGGGGGTGGGTTGGGCGGGGAATACACTACCAAGCAGGCACATAGCTGAGTCAGCTGGACACAGAAATCTCTTTGTTTCTTAAATATATATGTACATGTTATTTACTCTCAAAGCACATGTTAGAATTAAAAAATTTGTCCCTTGAAAAATCTGCTTCTGTGATCATCATCGGAACTTCACACCTGATAATGGGTGGTTGGCAGGTGCTCTGGTGTGGTTTGCTCCTTCTGTCCTATGGAACATCTATGGTCCTGATCTCTCTTCCCTTCTTTTTTGTGTTTATTACTCGCTTGTGACACCTCTAATCTTCGGCACTTATATGACCTTATTGTGTTGCAAGTACAGTAAAACTCTTACTAAATAAAACTAATAAATACCTGATAGAGGTTAGAATTACAATGATCATGTGGACAGGGACAGGAGCAGTATGACTTGTGACAAACTTCATGGATTTTCCCGTAGAAAATTTTGCCCAGATTGTGAACAACAATAAAAAGGAAAGTAGATCTAGATGTTCAATGGATAGTGGGAGTGGGATGCTATACTCTTTCAACATTTGATCAGCGGAGGGTATTGTTCATTTGAGCCTTACACATCCCCTCTCTTTAGGAAGAAGAATGTGTTTTCTACAACTTTACGGGGAAATATTGTTACACACAAGTTGTTTCCCCTCTGATCTTGTCAGAAAACGTTCCGGGAAGAAGGACAAAATAAACACAGGCACACACACAAACAGACACACATACTCATGGTTTGCTCCTTCTTTCCTATCAAACGTCTATCATCCTAATCTCTCCTCCTTTTTTGTGTATGTTACTCTCTTGTAACACCTCTAGTCATGGGCACTTATATGACATAATATTGTTTTGCAAGTGCCGTAAAACTCTTACTAAAACTGAAACTCAGTTACACACACACACAGTCACACACGCACACACCCAGTCACACACACACACCCAGTCACACACGCACACAGTCACACACTCAGGTACACACACACATACACACACACACACACACACACACACACACTCGCACACACACACATATGAAAAGACCCTCTACCTATCCTTGCTCTGCTCTAAATCTGCATCCTGTGTTGTATGAGGCAAAAGCTATTGCTTGTCAGGCTTGTCTGATTAAGGCATCATTAAAGTTTATGGCTGTAGGGCAAGAGGTG
>NW_004797706.1:625763-628172 GCF_000002075.1 Aplysia californica | reverse complement strand
TTGAAGACAGGTAAGAGAAGATGAGGGATGGGGTAAGGAGGTTTATCTTGGGAGTTGTGTTACACCATTGGTTTTTTCCTGAATGGTCTGGTGTGAAGTGTGAAGGTAGTCTCCTTTGTTCCAGGGGGGAGGGGGGTTTGAAGAGTTTTCTGATTCAACCACCATAGGAGTTTTTTTAAAATTGAGCTTTATGGGCTAATAGTCTTAAAGTTGTATATATATAGTTAAAGTAGAGCTGATTTTATAGGTGGTTGAGATAATGATTTTTCTGAGAATTTTTTAGAGGGGGGGAGGGGGGATGTTGGGGTGTGCCTTTGGTAGATCTTACTTCTGTTACATTTGTCTGTCTGTCGCTTTTTCCCCTCCCCACGAACTGACTATTTTTTCTCTTGTTTACTCAAATACTTCTCTGTCCGCTCTTTATATATGACTCACGGTATGGTGGAATCAGGGGCATGTGGAGTGAATGGTATAATCTTAAAGCTTGTTCATTCGTCTTGCTTTAAATTTAAAAAAAATTACCCAACCCATCTATCTTCAATAAAAGTCGAGATATTTGCGATTGAAGGGTTTGAGAGTCACCCTGTCTTAACACTATGCCCCCACGGGACGCCGGTCGGCAACGGTGTGCCGCACCTTTATCCTGGTCCGTGGGGATAAGTGTTGTGCGCGCTGCGTGGGTGAAAAGTGTTAAAACGGGGAAATTAGGGAGAAACCGGCCGCCAAAATTGTCTATTTTTTGTGCATTTGATCTTTTTCAATAAAAATCCACGTGTTTTTAAATGGACATTAAAGATCATGGGCTGAAAAAAAAAGAAAAGTATACAATGACAAACATACATACATACATAATAATAATAATAATAAATAGCATTTGTATAGTGCATATCCCCGCTCAACAGCAGGCTCTATGTGCTTTACACTATATTATTACCCCAGCAGACCATAGAACACTCCGAAACATTCTCAGCTTCCTGGGAAGCATACAGTGCAAGCAGCCGATTAAGCGCTCAAACACTAACAAACTGACAAGATCTTCGGCTGTCTATAGCCGGGTACCCATTCCCACCTGGGTGAAGTGAGGAAAATTCGTGTAAAGTGTCTTTCCCAAGGACAACGTCGGGCCCTTGACAGGATTCGAACCCACGACCTTACGGTTGCGAGTCTGAGAGCCTAACCCCTAGGCCACCGACCCCACTATACATATTCTATTCTACCTCTATCCTCAGTGTTAAGTATACCATGACAAACATATATACATACATACAATGACAAACATATATACATACATACAATGACAAACATATATACATACATACCATGACAAACATATATACATACATACAATGACAAACATATATACCTACATATTTTATTCTACCTCTATCCTCAGTGCTAAGTATACGAAACACACAGGAGGAAGAGCCCCCAGACCCGCAGCTCATGCGCTTGGACAACATGCTCATCGCGGAGGGCGTGGCCGGCCCCGAGAAAGGGGGCGGGTCGTCTGCGGCGGCCAGTGCCACCGCCGCTGCCTCGGGGGGTCAGCCCGACAGTGCCATAGAACACTCGGACTACCGCGCCAAGCTGGCTCAGATACGACAGATCTACCACACGGAGCTGGAGAAATACGAGCAGGTCGGTGCAGCAAACGGTTGTGTGTCTCTGTTTTTGTCTGTCTGTCTGTCTCTCTCTGTCTCTTTGTCTTTGTTTCTGTCTCTGTTCCTGTCTCTTTGTCTTTGTTAATGTTTCTTTCTGTCTCTTTCTGTCTCTCTCTCTTTCTCTTTCTCTTTCTGTCTCTCTCTCTTTCTCTTTCTCTTTCTGTCTCTCTCTTTCTCTCTGTCTCTCTCTTTCTCTCTCTCTCTCTTTCTCTCTCTCTCTCTCTCTCTCCCTCTCTCTCCCGCTCTTTGTTTTTGCCTCTCTCCCTCTGTTTCTCTCATTCTTTCTTTTTCTCTCTCCGTGTCTGTCTCCTTAGTTCTGGGATTCAAACCCATACAGTTTGCATGACCTATTCCTCAACTCTTGATACTTTTTGGTATATCTTTCTATGGTGGTAATTTAGGAAAAACAGCACATTATATAAGAATGAATAAGTTGATTAGATAAGAGAGGCGTCAAGAATTACTGCAAGAGACTTAAAAAATTTGAATCTCTGCACAAGAAGACAAACATTCTACAAATTATAGTGGAAATAATGTTTCGTGTTAGGTGACCATGGCCACCCTTTGATCTCAGAATTTTAATTATCGAACCAGAATAAACAAATTAATTCCCAAGAAAGCAAGTTCAGACAGACAAATTCGTTAGTACCAAATGCAGTGTGTTCTATGAACACAGTGCTGCAGATGAAACAGAGAGAGGGAGGGGGGGAGGAATGTTTATGAAGTGGGGGTGTTTTATTTCAAATTA
>NW_004797706.1:623960-625064 GCF_000002075.1 Aplysia californica | reverse complement strand
GACCACCCATCTGATCCCCGTGTCACCGACACTTGCTTGACATTGCTTGAGTCAAAACTCAATACTCACTTAGCCACTGGAGCCCCATTATTGTTGTCTTGAGGAGTAGAGGCAGTTAGATGTGTGGGGTAGCTTGGGATGAAAACATCCCCTTAAATCAGTTGGTTTTCTACAGAAGAACAGATGATGTTCCACTGTCTCTGAGGGGTAGTCACATAGTGGGCAGGCAGCAGACTGCTTTACTCCAATTCGGTTGAGATGTTGATTGAAGGGTACATGTTGTGTTCTAAGTTGGAAGATTGTGGATTCATCTCGAATAAATAACGATTGTCTTTGTCTGTTATCCTCCTCCAGGCGTGTAACGAGTTCACCACCCACGTCGTGAACCTCCTGCGAGAACAGAGCCGCACCCGCCCCATACAGCCCAAAGAGATCGAGCGGATGGTGGGAATCATCCGGAAGAAGTTCTCTGCCATTGAGATGCAGCTCAAGCAGAGTACCTGCGAGGCTGTCATGATCCTGAGGTCAAGGTTTCTCGATGCCAGGTACACAAATCACCGTGAAGTTTTGTGTGAGCCAAGTCTTACTGCTCTGTGGTTTATTAAACACTGACATCAGAAGGTTCATATAGTAAAAACCCTTGCTATCAAAGGTGAAGGCATCTTTGGGAAAATTCAAAGAAACTGGGTGGTATACATACCCGATTGGTGAGATGTGACGGCAAAGTGTTAAAGAAGAATAAGAGACATCGACGTTTTCCACCACTTGCGATTGTATTGTTGGGGGGGGGGGGGACAAATTCTTTTTGAAACCCTTTCCCCCTTCAGCAATGCGAAAATAGCTGAAAGGCAGGCTACTTCTAATGTGCATGTCAGGGCCAACCCCCGCTGAGTGGGATCTATAGCGTTCTGGCAGACACATTTGATTATGTTGTGGAATAAAGTAACTTCCCCTCTTGGGAAGGGAGCTCGTGTTTTGTGTGAGCCGCGGTAATGTCCTGACCATAACACCACAGTTGTTGGTGATGTCAGTTCCTTGTCAGCTGTTCTCACGCGGATGGTGACCCATCTTGAGGGAGGGCACCTTTTTTTTTTTTTTTTTTTT
>NW_004797706.1:619557-623590 GCF_000002075.1 Aplysia californica | reverse complement strand
GGGTTGTTTAAGTCCCCTTTTTTGGTTATGCCAGTGTTTTTATTTGCGTCAGGTGGTCGGTGTTTTTTGGTTGGTTTTGTTTTTTGGTGGTCGGTTTATTTGGTGGTTTTTGTTTTTTGGGGGGGTTTTGGGATTTTAAAAAAAATCTCTCACCTCTTTGAAGTTTCATCACTCAGACTTTTATATTTTCTTTCTGGGAAAAACAATGTAATTGAGAAAGCAGTGCTTGGTGTGAACTACTGTGTGGGACAATGTTTTGTGAAGACGGTCAGCAAGGACAGAGAAAAGCTTTGTCAGTTTGTGAAGAATCTGGCACAAAGCGTAACTTTGTTAGGAGTCTTGTTGTTTGTGGTGCAGATGGTGAAAATGTGGCAGCACCTTGCTCAAAGAACGGTGAACAATCTTCAGTGGCCACCTTTTTATGTCTCCATAAAATTCTTTGTGGTAACATTACAGTATTTTTTGCATAAGGGATGATTTAATATGGATTAGCTTTTTAAAGGTGAACTTGCTTGGCCGAGAAAATATCCAAAAGTGCTTTTAAAAAGTGTCCAGTTTTTTTGTGGTTTTGTGACCAAGTTCTTTGTGATTACTCACATTGTGACCATTGAAGATAACTATGTCGCCGTCATTCATCCTTGAAATGTTTGTCACCGTCGTTCCTCATTTTCAGGAGGAGCAAAAAAACGTGACTTATTTCGGGCGGGAAATTATGATCGTCATAATACAAAATGTTTGATTGGTCTAATCTAAATCCTTTACTATTGTAAGAAGAGGAATGAGTTCAGAACCAATCACTGCTGCTCATCAAATTGTACTGCCTACTTTATTTTCTTTTTCTGGATTAACAACAACAACAGTTTGATTTTCATTTTTTAAAAATATTTTAGCCTACTACACTGTTGATTGATGGCGACGTTATGTCTGTGTATTTCCTGTGATGACCCTGTGGTGTCAGATGACGAGTGGCTCAGCCATAACACTTTGCGGTCACTTGGCGCAATAATGCAACGGTGAGAATTATCCGTTCCGATCACCTGGCCCGAGAAGTCCGTTGCTGTCACTCGTTGCCTGGCTGTGTGATCAGATGGGGATACTTTGCACTGCTGGCTTGTGTGTGACTGCAAAGTGTTTTGGCTCTGGCTAGCCCCACAGAGTTCTCAGTCCTGTCTTGTCTGGGTTTGCTGAAGAAAGAAATGAACTAACAGTTTGTATTATAGGATGGAAGGGAGAAACAGAAAAGAAACCTCTCCCCTCCCCCTGAAGAAAAATGTGGCTTTGAAGATTTTTGCTCTGTGCTTGCTTTGTGTGTTGTGTTGGCAAAGTGTTGAACGATGGCTTGACATAAGTTGTAGTGCTGCTGCAGTTGTAGCGGTTAACTTGCATGAACTGTTCGAGGCCCTGGAAGGCTGCCTGTGTCTCTGCTGGGGGTCATCAGTTAGTGACCCAGGTAAGTTGAAAGGTCACCGCCGACCGGCGTAGTAGTGAGTTAGTGTTGAACTGTACGAAGGAAGGAAAAGGTAAAACAGGGAATGTCAAGGTTTTTTATGGGTTCAAGGCCATGAGTGCAATTCACTTTTTGAGTTGAGTACTCGAACCGTTTGCTCTTTGGGCTTGGGACGAAATTGTTTTAGGGTTTGTAGTGGGGGGGGGTCATTTTATAAGGATGCCACTTTCCTCCTTATGTTGTAGATAATGAGAAATATCAAATAGCTCTCATTGCGTTCTTCTGTTTCTTATGTGAAATTTTTATTCCCATGTAAAATTGATGTAGGCGTGTCTTTATGTCTCTGTCTATGTTTCGCAATGATCTGGAAGTTGTACTTTACTTCTACGATCCAGGAGTACAAAAAAATGCGTCATTTACTTCTACTGTTACAAGGTACCCCTAGTCAATTTCATGGTCCTGTTTGAGAGATTTGACTCTGTACTTCAGTGGTCAGTTTTGGGCCTGGATCTTTTCTATAAAGTCTTGTAGTAGCTCACTGTTTTCTGTCCCAGTAGGTTTATTTTTGGTTGTTTGATTTTTAAAAACTTTTTTTTCTCTTCTTCTGTAAATCTATTGAGGAAAGTGGAAAAGTTATGTGTAGTGTACACGTTTTTGTCAAGTTGAGAGATAATGACTTTTTGAAAAGTTGACAAGAACCTTTGGCAACACCCCTTTTCTGATATTTTCTTTTGGTTAGACGAAAAAGGCGGAATTTCACCAAGAGTGCAACGGAGATTCTCACCGAGTATTTTTACTCCCACCTGAGTAACCCATATCCTAGTGAGGAAGTGAAGGAGGAGCTAGCCCGGAAATGTGGGATCTCCGTGTCGCAGGTTAGTCCCGCCCCCCCTCCTCCCCTCCTCTCTTTGCCCCGCCCCCTGGACCACCACGCACACCCTTGTCCATCACCAGCCAGTTGCGCTCTCTCGTCACGCTGGCCTTAATGTTTAATTAACCTGGGGGAGTTTTTTCCTTTGTCAGTCGCTTTTTGTTGTGTAAGAGTCCTGTTTTCGTCCCTGCACAAATTCTTGCTCTCTTCTCGCAAGGTCTGCTGCATGTTTTTGAACTGCCAACGTTTTGTGTATGTGTTTGTTTGTGTATTGTTTGCCTGTGTGTCTGCAAGTGAGGCATCCGGTACCCTGATGGAAAGCGAGAGATATATCGACAAAACAACGAGGTGAGTTGAGGATTTGTTGAGCTTTTGTGGCCGTCTCCACCCAGCGTACGCCCTGAGTGATCCGTTTGCCTCCCCCTCCCTTTGTGTCTGGCTGAACAGCCTGCGAATTTTTGTTCTCCTTTTTTCTCTTCTTTCCGTTGGTGCTGGCCAGACGCAAGCGGAGGAATTTCAGCAAACAGGCGTCTGAGATCTTGAACGAGTACTTTTACTCGCATCTCTCTAACCCCTATCCTAGCGAAGAAGCCAAGGAAGAATTGGCGCGCAAGTGTGGCATCAACGTCTCCCAGGTCAGTCTTCTTGCTCCTCCGCTCCGCCACCTTCTGTCACTCTTTTGTTGTCACTCACCCCCATCCATCCATCCACCTGTCAGGCTTCTGTTCTCTCTCTCATTCATCGCTTGATTCCTTTTGCTGCTCACTCTTGTCACTATTGTCAGGTCCATGTAGGATTTTTTGAAAATGTGGTTTAGCACTGTAGGGTTCTTGTCCTGTTGAGGCGAACGATTTTTGGGTGAATTCTTTCGGCCTATCCGTAACGATAAAAAAATAGAAGTGCCTTAATTCATCTCATTTTTCAGCCCTGCATGGAAAAAGTCCAGATACCAATTTGATCGGGGTTTATCCACTTGTTTATTTTACCTTTGAGGAAAAAAGTCCAGATTTTGCATTTACTGGGGGTTTTCTATTCGTGTAGGAAAGAATATTGTCCTGTGTTCTGAGACCGTTTAGATTCCCTGGACAGTGTAGTGATAAATGCGAAGAAGGAGCTGATTTTTTTAAATTAAAGAAAGGGTAGAGCGTTAGTGAAGAGACTGGACAGGGTGATGGAAGTTGTCTGTGTTACAATAGTTTTTGTTGGTCAGTATGTTAGTGTTCTAGAGCCTATAACTGGCTGCTTGCACTGTATGCTTCCCAGGAAGTTGAGGTTGTTTCAGAATGCTCTCAGGTCTGCTGGGGTAATAGTATAGATTGTAAAGCGCACAGATCTTGCTGTTGAACGAGGATGGGCGCAATACAAATACTTATATTATTATTTACTCTATTAAAAAAAAAACCCCACCTTTTTTTTGGTTCCTTAGAGTAGGTTGGAAGAAGTTTGGGTTTTTTTTTCGTTTTATATTCCATGGGTAGTTGGGCTGCTTGCTGTGTCTGGTCTTCATCCCCATTTTGTGCAACGTTTGTCACTCTTCTGTTGTGAGTGGAGATGGCTGAGCCTGGCTCTGCTCACATGCCACACTAACCCGACTCGCTGACTCGTTCCATCACCACTAATTTTCTTCTTCGTCCTTCTGTCCATCGTGCTGTTTTGGTGGATGCGTCAGAGTTGATGTGATCCTACTTATCCTGAGAGATAATGGATTAGCTTTT
>NW_004797706.1:617920-619283 GCF_000002075.1 Aplysia californica | reverse complement strand
CTCTCTCTCTCTCTCTCTCTCTCTCTCTCTCTCTCTCTCTCTCTCTCTCTCCTTCCCTTCCTCCCCTCCCTCTCTCCCTGTTCATCAACTCTAACCCTCCCTCTAAGTTTAGTGTAATCCCCAAACAACGGGGGACTGGCTAGCTGGCCCAGACCTTGCCACTGACACAAGCAAGAGACAAGAGACCGCCTCAGGGGCTAACCAACTGACCGTAATTTCCACACCGGTAGACAGGAAGAACTTATCACGTGACCCGCCCCTCCCACCAATCGCTTCCGGCCAGTGGCGAACATTGTTGTACTTTTCTACCGCGATGGCAATTGGCCGGGCTCAGGGCCAGAGTGAGCCTTCTGCAGTCTTAGTTGCTGTTTAGATGGCTCGCTTTTGCTTTGGCGTTTTTGATCTAGGGGTGTCGCCTTGTGATGGTATTGCGGGTGTACCAGAGAGCCTGGTGTGTACTCTGTAGTTAGCTGAACGCAAGCACGCTTGTTTCTTGAACTAGCAGCACTAGTAGCCTTGGTCGATTTGTTCCCAGGAGGAGTGAAACTGCCTCTCGCTTTTCTCTGACAGATGTAGATCTCTAGATGTGGATGGGTGGTTGGCGGGTGCTCTGGTGTGGGTTGCTTTTGCTCCTTCTTTCCCATCAAACATTTATCGTCCTTTTAATCTCTCCTTCTTGTTTATGTTTGTTGCTCTCTTGTAACACCTCTAATTTTCGGCACCCAAATGACCATGACCTTACTGTGTTGCAAGTGCTGTTAAAGACTCTTTTTCTATAATAATGACACGGGACAGGTTCAATATATAATAATAGTCTCTGTCTGTCATAAATGTCTTCTTCTTCTACCATCACCCAACGACATCACCCCACAACATCAGCAACAACATCAGCAACAACATCAGAAAATGGGTTGTTGGCCAGAAAATGGGTTGTTGGCAGGTGCTCTGGTGTGGTTTGCTCCTTCTTTCCTATCAAACATCTGTTGTACTTATCTCTCCTCCTCCTTCTTTTTTTTGGTGTGTTTGTTACTCTCTTGTAACACATCTAGTCTTCTGGCGCTCGTATGACCGTATGCAGTTGCGAGCGCCGCATGTATATATATATATATATATGTGTGTGTTATATTAATTGTACAACTTCATTACTTCGGTCGCCGAAAACTTCCCAACCACTGAACTTTCCAATTTGAAAAAAAATAACGGTGGTTCAGAATCATTTAAAGTGTGCACATTTATATTAATGAGTCTCTCTCTCTCTCTCTCTCTCTCTCTCTCTCTCTCTCTCTCTCTCTCTCTCTCTCTCTCTCTGTCTCTCTCTCTCTCTCTCTCTCCCCCCCCCACAAGAGAAGAGCGGTCTGACACT
>NW_004797706.1:604604-616913 GCF_000002075.1 Aplysia californica | reverse complement strand
GGGTTCATGATGAATAAGTGTATGACCTTCTGGGGTTTTTTCCCCAGGTTGAACAAGTGTGTAATCTTCTGTTATTTTTCATGGAAAAAACCAAGTGTATAATCTTCTGTTATTTTTCATGGAAAAAACCAAGTGTATGATCTTCTGTTATTTTTCATGGAAAAAAACCAAGTGTATGATCTTCTGTACTTTTTCATGATGAGTAAGGGCCTGATCTTTAATAACAGTAACATTTATCTTTCCATCCCCCTCTCCCTCCTTCCACCCTCTACTCGTCCCCCTCCCCCAGGGTCGAGCAACTACAGCCTGCCGTCGTCGCAGTCCCAGCTGGGAGGTCAGGGCGCCATGTACATGAACATCAACGGAGGGGAGAGCTACCCGGGGGGAGAGAACTCTGTAAGTGACTCACTCACTCACTTTCGTTGGACTGCGGTCCGTACTGTGAGGAATTTACCTCCTAGTTCACTCTCACACACACACCCTGTCTCACACACACACTGTCTCACACACACTGTCTCCTCGTTTCACTCTACCTCGTATATTTTTTTCTCTCCCGTTTAAAAAAAATTTTGTGTGTGTGTGCGTGCGCGAGTCCTAGCGCTAGTCTGCTCTGTCTAGCTCTGCGCTTGCTTCTTACTACCCTCGGTTGCTTCCCCCCCCACCATGCGCCTGCATGCTTGATGTGATATCTGTCTAGTGCCCCGCACGCTGAGATGTGTCAAAGCGCGGCTCTTTTTCTCTTCATTGTTCCTCTATTTATACGTAAACCTTCCTTTTTCCTCTAGATGCCCGTCTTTTTTCCTCTGCCTATATTGTTCTTACATTATAGCTAAGAATGTTTTTTTAACATCTGGACGAGTGAAGGTAATGACTCCTTTTTACAAATATTGTTTTTGTGGGCTGTGAAGTTTATGGTCTTTTTTTTTTCCATTTTTTAAAATGTGGTTATTTGTGTCTAGGCTCATTCGAATCTTTTTTTTTTTGTGTGTTTGTGTTTAATGTGACGGTGCTGCGGTCATGATGTCATTGGTACCGATAATTTCACGCTTGTGGTTGTTTTTTTTGGTTTTTTTTATCTCACTTGATTTCCTGAAGTCTGGTGAGAAGTGTACAGCTACCAACGACAAAATTGATGATCAGGAAATTGTTTTCGGTTTTATTTTTTAGAGGAAGGTTACATCTATAACAAACAAAATAAGAGTAAATAATGGGTCTGTCACTTTGTAGATTTTTTTCATCTCTGCATTACGTGTCACCGTTATGGACTGAGTGTTTATGTAGTATGAGGAAGGTCTGGTGTTCTGGACACCCCTAGTTGGTTTTTTTTTTTTTTTTTTGTTTTTGTTTTTTTTTAGTTCCTGCTTCCTCTGTCAATTTCTCTTTTCTGCGTGTAGTTGTGCGGTTTGTCCTGGGTTTTTAAAAAAGTGTTAGTAAAAGTTTTACAACACTAGCAGCACAGATAGGTCATATGTGCCGAAGATTAGAGGTGTTACTTGAGGAGAACTAGAGAGAAACATGATGTAAAGAAAAGAATGGGCAGAGATTGGAGGGTGCCATTGGTAGGTTTTTTTATTTTTGTTTGTTAATTATTTTTTTTAAATTTAAGTTTCTGGGTCAATTTTTAAATTGTTTTTTGAAGTTTAGAAAAAGATATTTGTTACATTGTTGTCTGTTTAGCTCTTTCCCATCATTGAATGGCTGTTATCTTGTGGATGTGTTTCTCTCCGTCTCAAGTGGACTGTTGTCGCGTGCTGGCATCGTATTTGCCTCGTGCTGGCATCGTGTTAAGTTTACTTTGTGCTGGTGCTGTGTTTACCTGGCACTGGCATCGTGTTTACCTGGTGTTGAGCTTGTTGCCCGATGGCCAGGGGCTTGCCTGTGTTGTCAATGTGTAGCCTTTTGTCACTTTAGTTACTATGACTTTCAGCCTGAGGACCAACTGAACACCTCCTAGAGACAGTTGGAAAGTCGTCAGCAACAAAAATTAAAACCTGAAAAAAAATTAACTGATCTTGATGAATATGCAGGCAGGCGCCAGTCAGTTTCTGTTGATTTCATGTGAGGTTGTGCTGTCAATGAAGAAATCTCAAAATAGTTGTAGTTGAGAACCCAAAGTGATGCAAGAAAAGTACAAGGGGTGTTTTTTTTAGCCTTTTTCTTCGTTTAAAAGAGACACATCGAAAGACTTACCATGAAAATAACTTTGAGTGTGAACCAGTAAAATTAATAAAGACTAGCTTTAGTTAAACTGGAAAATGTTTAATATATCTCGTGCGCTCATGTGACCTTATGCAGTAGCGAGCGCCGTAAAACACTTACCTACCCAGTTATAGTTAATAAAAGGTATTTAAATATGAGAATAGAGCAGTCTGTTCGTAAATTTAAAAAAATAAGAACTCTTTTTTTTTCCATAGCTGGTGAAATGTTTCAGTAAATAGTATAGTGTTCTTTGAGAAGATTGGGGTAGGTTTCTGTATATAGTAGAGTGCTCTTTTAGAAGATTGGGATAGGTTTCTGTGTGCCCTTGTGGATGACTGTGATAATCATATTTTCATATTTTCCTGTTTGTGATTTTCAGTGGGGACTTGAAGACTCTGAGTGAGGTGTATCAGTAGAGAAGTGAGGAATTCTTTTATTTATTACTCTTTGTTTCCTCTCTATGTTTTTTGTTACCCGATTCTGTTGGGTTGTTTTTTAAATTGGGTTGTTTGGTTGTTTTTTTCAAATTTTATTTATTTATTTATTTATTTTTTGTAATTGTTACCTTTTGAAGACTACAGCGGAAAAACAGCTGTAGTCATATACCCAAAATTGTGAGGGTACCAATTTTGGACGCTTGTTGATTCACAACTGTATTTCTGTTCAACTGTTGGTTGATTATTGTTGTTAGATTTCCCATTCAACAACACTTAACAAAAAACCATCAGTCAAACAAATATAAAGTTATGAGTCCATAAAAGCTTTAAAAATTGGCACCCTCACCATTTCCCATCTGCAACTGTCATCGTCCCCCCCCCCCCTGTAGTCTTCATTTTGTTACACGTATTTGTGTTTGCTTTGTGAGCCCCTCTTTGGTTTTGTACACTGAAATGTGAAATGTGTCACGACATTGGAATCGGGCGTTCGTCAATTTTTGGACATACAGGGCTATTGGTATCATCTTAAAGCACATTCATTTGCCTTCCTTTTAGTAGTGAAAAAAAAATCCTTCTATGTTGAATAGAAGTCGAAATATTTGCGATTGAAGGAGGTCAGGGTCTCCTGGTTTCAGAGGTGAAATTAGCAAGAAAATGGCCGCCAACGTTTAGTAACTTCCTTAGCCTGAGAGTCGTTGGAAACGAAAAATGTACCTTTTTTGTGCCTTTCATCAATGTTTTTCAGTACAATCCACCCAAAAGGTGTTTTTAAATGGATTTGAAAGGTGCTGAGCTAAAAGAAGAAAATCAAATAAAAATTGCCCATTGGCCCCAAAAATGCAGATTTCTTTGATTTAATTATTTTGACGAGCGCCTGATTCCACCACGATGTCCCACAAATGTATTTTTGCTTTATGATGCTTTTTCATAGAAGTGTGTGTCGTTTCTCCTTACTAATTTTTTGCTACTTTTTCGTTCTTTATTCTTGTTTTTGGATGGGAACTTTGTTGGGTAGTTTCATTTCTCTCTGTCTTGAAACATGTTAACCCTATCTGTACGCCCTGGGGTCATTTTGTACCCCCGGGGTTGTATTCTACACATTTTAGAATACTTCCAGTTTGAAGATCTCTTTGAAACTTTCAGTATTTCTCAAAAAATCATTTTGACAGACTGCTACGCAAAGCGTACGGATTGGTTTAACGAGTGAATTTCCTCTTTGGAAAGTGATAGCTCAGAGTTCCACACGTCATATGGATACGATAGTAAAACACGACGTACGGATAGGGTTAAGTGAAAAGTTCACAAGCTATCCACTTAAGTCCAAATTTTTAGAATATTTGATTATTACATCCTCCCAAGCTCTATCAAAGATGTACCTTTGCTTTCGACATCACCAAAATACAGAATTTTTCTATGAGTAGTATGTTACCATGGTTACCGCTGACTGTTGAGTTGTCGTCATCAGTGTTGTTGTTGTTGTGGTGGTTGCAACTTTTGATTGTTCTATTTATAGCATGATGCGGTGCTAGTGGAAGGTACAAGGCTGCTGGCTAAGCATGTGACATAATTCAAACATTGATTTGTGGATGGAAGACAGAGAATTTATGTACCGGTGTTTCATTACATTGTTGTTAGGTTTACAGTTGGCGACCTCAGTGCTTTCTTGTCGTATTTCCATTTTTTTAAACCGTGAAAATGTGACTTCTTCTTAAGCTCACTCTTTGTTATGAACCGTTTTCACTATTATTAAAACTGGAGATACGACACGAAAGCACAGAGGTTGAGAGTTATGGGTGCCGTAAAACACTTACATAAACAAAATATTGTTAGGTTGAAGTAAAACAGAGTTTGTTACAACATGCGATAAAAGTAGGTGGGGGAGAGAGAGAGGGAGAGAGAGAGAGGGAGAGAGAGATAGGGAGAGAGAGAGAGAGCTGAGCTCGTGATACAATGGAGTCTGCTTTTAATTAATCGGGAAACAGGGGTAAGTGGCAAGAAAATGCGGGTGGTTGGTGGGTGCTCTGGTGTGGTTTGCTTTTTAAAAAAAAAATCCTATCAAGCTTCTTTCATCCTTATCTCTCTTCCTTCTTTTTTTGTGTTAGTTATTTTCTTGTGACACCTGTAATCTTCAGCTCTTATTATGTGACCTTTTTGCTTTGCAAGTGCTGTAAAAGTCTTACGAAAACGAAAGGAAATATATATATATATATATTTTTTTTTTTTCTGTCTTAGATTTGAGCAGCCTCTTTAAAACGAAAAAAAAAATCTGAGGGTTTCACAGATTTCAGTTTAAGAAGACTACTGTTTTATGAGTGGTTGGATGAGAGAGCTAAATCACTTTTGGCGCGGTGGGAGCTTTAGTGGGATATGAGATATGCTGCAGTGTCATTATCAGTGGGTGTTTATTTTTTAAAAACATTTTTGGTAAGTGTTTCACAGTGCTCGCAACTGCATAAGGTCATATGAGTGGATTAGAGAGAGTGATGTTTGTTATATGGGGTACCCACTACGGCTGGATCGGGCCGATCGCCCGACTCTGTCACCTGAAACTGAAAACAAACACGTTTGTTTTTGAAGCGACCGAGTCGCTCGATCGGCCGATCCCGTCCGTAGTGGGCACCCCGTATACCATTATGTGTGGGTGAGAGAGCATTGTGTCTTATGTTACTTTTAAGGCAGTGTTGTGTTGGTCTGTCTGTTCTGGGTTGTCGTGGTGTGTCCTTATGTCAGTGGTGCCTCAGTCTCTGCCCTCACACACACACACACACACACACACACTCCTACGCCCACACCCACACACTCACACGCACACACATACACACTTAATTTCTAATGAGTAGAAGGAAATGTGTTTGCTGTAGTCTCTAAGCGTCGTGGGTTACTCACTTTAGTCGGCCCTCTACCAGTCTACGTCTTTTTCTGTCCTCCTTGTGTTGTTTCTGCCTGTTTGCCCTACTGTTCCCCTCCGCTAAATGACCATCCTTGTGTGTGGATGTGCTTGTGGCACGTTCTTTCTTTCCTATAACATCTATCATCCTTATCTTCCCTTCTTCTTTTTTATGTTTGTTACTCTCTTGTAACACCTCTAATCTTCTGGCGCTCATATGATCTTATGCAGTTGCGAGCGCCATGAAACCTCTACTAAAACTAACTACAGCACTTTTTGTTTCATGTAAATGGTAGGGGAAACAAGGGATCAGACAGGGGGTATTTTTTTTTTGTGAACAAGGATAAGTCTTGTAAAGAAAAGAAATGGAAATGTCGGTCGATGAACAGTTTCTTGACAGGCAATTTTTATGGAGCAAAAAAAAAAAAAGTATCATATATTCACATTTCTTGATGCGTTATTTAAAACTTGTTCAGGGAGTTTTCAAGGCTCATCCTGTGCCTGTCTCTATCCCGTCAGTGATTGGAGGTCTGGTGTCTTTGATAACCTTATGTAACCTTATTGTGATATATACCCATACCACACTGTAACTTGAAAGGACTTGCACCGTTTGCTCTTACTGGTAGAACTGAAGGCAAATGAGGCAGCGGTAGACCCAGAACAGTTTACTTATGCCTTAAAACATCTAGCTCTGACCGGTAGAATTGAAGGCAAAAAGAGGCAGGGGTAGACCCACAGCAATTCACTTGGAAAGCCTACTAAACAGATGGCCGACTTGGGAAAATCAGGATATTGTAGCTTTTTTCTTTCATTTTGAGAGAATCCCGAGCAAAGGAATGAATAGTGAGCCATGTTGGCTGATATCTGTCCTTAGATCTGGCAATTGGTGATGGTCATCTGGTTTGCGAAGGGTAGCAGCAGATGTATGCCTGTTTTCCTCACTCTAAGATGGTAGAGGTCAATTTTTATTTTTATTTAAGGATTTCTCTTTATTGGATTTTTTTTTTTTTTATTTAGTTGTACTATATCCCTTGTTGGGCTGTTGTCTGTCTTTTGTTTCATAAACTGCCCAACCTTTAGTTTTAGAGCAATATTGGATCTACATTGGAGTCTGCTTAAAGTAAAGCGAAGTCTGCAGGGCTGCTGAATTTTTTTTCGGTTTTGCCAGGCAGGTTCTCAAATAGAAGAACAAAACCCCGGCTATTGTATTTTCTTTTGGTTTATAGCTATTTTTGGATTAACCATGTTTAATTTAAGCGGACTGTACTGTAGTTCCTCCTCAGTTGGGCATGGTTATTGCTAAGCTTTTTTAAATCGGGTTTGAAAAGTGACCCTTTGTGGATGGGTTGCCGGGTGCTCTGGTGTGGTTTGCTCCTTCTTTCCTATCAAACATCTTTCATCCTGATCTCTCCTTCTTTTTTATGTTTGTTATTCTCTTGTAACACCTGTAATATTCGGCACTTTTATGACCTTGTTGTTTTGCAAGTGCCGTAAAACTCTTACTAAACATAAACTAAAAGTGACCCTTTCTTGAGGACGATATGATATGTGTGTATGCGTTCAGTAGTGTTGTTGTTGCCCTTGACATATTGTGGTAGTCGCCGAGTCACTGACGAGCGTGCGTCTTTCGTTTCTGTCTTGTTTCAGTGAGGTGAGAGGGAGCGTGCTGCTGTGTACAGGAAGTTCATCGCCCACCACTGTCGTCACCGTTACCACCACCACCATCATCGTTATTACATCGTGTCACCGCCACCATCGGGACGTCGTGTCGCCGACAACACCACCGCGGCCCTCCCCCCTCAGAAAGTTAATTCATTCTGGGCACCAGCATTATATGGGAAAGTTTTGCGCCTGTGCGTCGTGGCACTTTAGAAGGAGAGAAACATTTGTGAAGCATCGTGGTGAAATCAGGCGCTCGTCAAAAGAATCAAATAAAAGAAATCTGCATTTTCCCGCCCGTTTTTGCAATTTTTATAGAATTTTTACTTTTTGGCTCCACACCTTTTAGGTTCTTTTAAAAATACATTGCTGTGTGGAATTTGACTGAAAGACGATGATTTAAAGGTACAGAAAATGTAAGTCTACTGTAGCAAAGGACTCTAAAGCTTTGGGAGTCTCCAAACTTTGGCGGCCATTTTCTCTCTGATTTTACTGTTGAAACCAGGCAACCCCCACCTCCTTCAATTTCAAATAGTTGGAACTCTCTTGTAGATATGGGCTTATCGATTATTTTTTCGTCCAAAGCAATCAAAATGAATAAGCTTTAAGATAATACCAATAACTCGGTATTCCCCAAGATTTGACGAGCGCCTGATTCCACCGCGTCTTGACATTGTTTTGTGTAACTGACGACGTCTCCCGACCAGAAGAAGCTGTCACCAGCCTGCCGACTGTTTGTGAAGGGAAGGAACTTGTGGAGACCCTGGGCAGAAAGTCTGGGGCCGTCGTGCCACCGTGTTTGTGTAGTTTACTGAAGTTGCTCACTCATGGCTGGGAGCGAATGTGACGGCAAATTTTTGTGAGACTGGTATGATGATAGATCTATAGTGTTTTTCCTTTTTTGTGATAGCCCGGGTACTTGTTTTATTCCGTTTGTTATGGGAGTAGAATTTCTTTGTACTTTTTATTTTTTAAGATAGATTGCAATGTTAAAAGTTTTATTTGTTGTTGTTTTTTTAACGGCTGGGGATGGAAGTTTTGTTTTATTTATGGATTTTTATGACTTGAGTGTGCGCGAGTTCTCGTGAGAACCAGTCAGTTATATGTTCATGTTGTGAGAGTACGTGAACTTTTTTTGTCCATCCGTGATCTAAGAGTCTACCGTGTACATACTGTTGTTGTGTCGTGTGTGTGAGGACGTTAGCGGCTTTGTCGTTTTGAAGATGATGCGTGTTGTGAGCTTCTAAATGTACTGTTTTAAGGGCTATAGCCTGTTGTGGGAAGAGTTGTGGATCATTCCGGATATATCCTGTGGGGGTGGGGGGGGGGGGGGGGTGTGTGTGTGTTAAGCTCATTGTCAAAGCCTCTGGGGCGGTGAGTGTTTAGCTGACGTCACAACTCCAGCTGTTTGGCGTAATGGTTTAAACGTGTGGTGACAGAAAATGCTCAGTTCTATCAAGAATAATCAGCCTGGTGATGTTACAGGTATGAGTTCTCTCATAGCGTGTCTTGGGACTGAGGAAAAAAATGCTAGCGGTTTAACACTTGCCACCCATGCAGCGCCAACACTTATCCCCCACGATCCAGGATACAGGTGCAGTAAACGCTATATATATCACACCGTCGCTGATCGGCGTCCCGTGGGGAAAAGGTATGGCTTCTTACTGTCGCCGGCCCGTGGGGGCAAAGTGTTGAAGTCTTCTACGTTTCCGCTTCCCTCCCTTGTATCAGAAACTTAACCTGGAGGTCTTTTGCATAATTAATTATATCCCTTTCAACGGGTTAGAGGGGATTTGAAAATGAGTCTGATCAACTCTTGGCTCTTGGCCACTAGCGTCTGTCGTGGTTGTGTGCTCGACATGTTTAGAAAGTTATTTTGAATCTTGTCAGGGGAAGATATGTTATAGAGTTTAATAATTGCTTTTGTCTTTGGAAGTTCTGTTTTTGTTTTTAAATCTCTGTTAATATATATATATATATTACATACTTTGCTGGAGAGATGTTTTGATGGCATTTGGAGAGGAGTCATTGTGCGGTGTTGTGTGTATGATTTTGTTCCTCGTGTCATATGTGGGTGTCATATGTGCGTTCTAGTTTGTTGTGAAACCTGTGCGTTCATGTCGTACGTTATCATCTGTTATGGTTTGCGTTTGTTGTATCGTGGTTTGCGATTGTTGTATCGATGTTGGCGTGAACGCTCCGGAAGTATACCAAAGACTTACAAAGTGGGCAGTGGACACTGTACTGTACTGTAGCTGTCAGCTGATGTGTGGAGGGTTTCGCTGCCGTTCGCCTCTCTCGTGTCCTTGTTGTTGGGTCTGTCTGTGTGGTTGGAGTGTGTGAGTGTGTGGCTGGAGGGCACCACAGGTACGTCCTGATTATTTTCTTTCCAACTGATCTTTATCTTTCTGATGCTTTTTCTTTCCTCATGGATACTATATTCATTTTTTTCCTCTACTTCTTTTGTATGATTGCCACTCTCTTGTGAACAGCTATTTCTGGGGTGCCTTGAAGCAGACTTTGTGCTGTTGAGGCTAGAGAGGTGAGCAGAGTAAGCCTGATTCCCGTTTGGACTTCTCTGTTGACATCCACCCGTTGGCGCTCAAATGACCTTATGCAGTTGCGAGCGACGTAAAACCTTACTAAAACTAAAACTTTCTTTTACCCTACCCTAGGTGACCTTTGTCATATCGATCGTGCTTCTTTTTATTGTAAGTTCCTATTCTTGCTCTTTTCCAGCACTAAATGACCTTTCTGTGTCAATTTGCGTCTCTTTATTCGAACGTAAACCTAATTTTTGAGAACGAGTGGATCGGATGGTTTTTTTATCTCTCCGTTTTTTTTCTGTCTGTCAATCTTGCTTTTTTTTTTCTATTTCTAAATGACTGTCAGTGTATTCATTTGCATGTGTTTATTTAATTAAACGCAATAATAAAAAACAGGTTTTGTTACAAGAGTTGCAAGCCATGTTAGATTACACACTGAAAGACGCACAGTCCGCAGTCATGAGGTGTAGTGTCATTGAAGACGATGTTATTTCGTTGTTTAATCAGGCAGGTAAAAGTTTTACAATAAAAATACAGAGTTTGTTCTGCATGTTGATTTGATTTGCTTTAAAATGTTGATGCAGTATTTGTCTCATTGAAAGGAGAAGCTTATGTTTTTTTAGTTATGCTCGTCTATGTGTCATGAGTCATACTGTATCATACAGTGTATGTGTCATGAGTCATACTGTATCATACAGTGTATGTGTCATGAGTCATACTGTATCATACAGTGTATGTGTCATGAGTCATACTGTATCATACAGTGTATGTGTCATGAGTCATACTGTATCATACAGTGTATGGATGGCGCATTGTTTGTGACAACCAGTATTTTTTTGTGTTGTAAATTTTCCGGAAGTGTCCGTGGTGTGTCGGGGAATGACCAGTTGGAATGTCGAACAAGAAGTTTTCTCACAATCTTGCCAGCTTGTACATACATACATGTCTTCTACATCATGTGACCTACGCTGAGTCTGTGGAACACCGTTAGGTCGAAATGTTGGGGACTTTTTCAAAATGGAAATTGCTATTTTTACCTTTTAGTGTGACCTGGTCTGTTATGAGAAACAGTAATGTGTGTGTGCTCTGCCCTGCCCAGCTGACAAAACGCCTTTTTTAAACCTTTCATTTTGGCGCCAATTTTTGTGATTTTTGCTAAAACAATAGCCTGATGAGTTATCCTACTTGTGTGAAAAAATCAAAGTGAGACTGACTAGTGTTTGAATAAATTTGCATTCAAATCAAATTTCTGCAAAGAATGCCTTTTTAAAAGGATTAGGCTGACAAAATGCCTTTTTACCTGGAAACTGTGCTGTGAATAAGAAAAAGGCGTTCTTTCATCGTGCGGCAGCAGTGCTGAATTTGAGCCGTTTTCTACATGATGTTTCAAATCCGCAGAACACAAATACCCGAAGGCTGAAATGTGGAGGATTTTTAAAAATTGAAATTGTAGTTGGACGTGGTCCATTATTTACAACTTTGTCTAATTACTCTTTTTTTGTCCTGTGGTGTTATCACATGCTGCTACTGAAGCAAATGTTTTATTGTTTTAACCTTGAAAAAATGAAGCGTGTAGCGAAACTAAAGGAATGGTTTTTGTGTAATGCATTTTGAAAAGTAATGCAGGAAGTTACCAGTCATGGAAAAACAAAATTTTTAATCCACAATTTCTGTTTAACAGTGATCTACAGATACATTTTCTCAGCTCATGTTTTTTTCTTTCATGTTTTTTCTGACTTCTCAACTGGTAGCTTAGCTACGGTCATACGTCTTTTTCTTTTGTCCGTTTTTCATAATATGAACAAACTCATAAAAAAGTTGTCATGTACGTACTCTTCCAATGTGTTTTTAATCCCATGCCATATTGCGAGTCAAAACCAAATATTTTTTTTTTCTAATATGTAAAAATTATGGAATAAATGGATTTCTGTATTGAGACCTCTCTCTGCGTCATTGTCTTTTGTGTTCCAAGTTCAAGGGAAGCGTGGGTTGTTGGCGGGTGTTCTGGTGCGGTTTGCTCCTTCTTTCCTATCAAACATCTATCATTCTGATCTCTCTTCCTTCTTTTTTGTGTTTGTTACTCTTTTGTAACACCTCTAATCTCCGGTACTTATATTATGACCTTATTATTTTGTTTCAAGTGCAGTAAAACTTACTCAAACTAAACTGAACACTACGGGAAGTGCAAAGTTCACTCGCTGATTCCCCATTTGGACTTCTCTGTTGACATCCACCCCTTGGCACTCTTATTCATAATACCTTATGCAGTTGCAAACACCGTAAAATGTTACTAAAACAAACAACAAATGTTGACACATCAAAAAAGCGCTACCAAGGCACCCTGACAATGTCTCTGAAGGACTTCAACATTAGCTCCTCCACACGCGCAGTGGGAGTGGGAGTGAAGCAGTCAGTGGGCTGTAAAACCATGAGGCTTCACAAATTGCCAAGAGAGAAAATGAAGCTGCGAAATACTCTAAGTCTAAGTCTAAGGTTCTAAGATAGCGAATAAGCGTCCCCCCCCCCGCTTATTAATTTTCAGTTTTTGGGGCACCTCCGTCGTTCCCTATATTCCCCCCCC
>NW_004797706.1:602107-604504 GCF_000002075.1 Aplysia californica | reverse complement strand
CCATTATTTTCCAGCTAACCACGACCGACGATCATGTGAGACATCTAGAATCTAGATATATCTTAGTGAAACTTCTTTTTTGTGTAAAAATGGCAAATTACCCCCAGTATAAGTAGGCCTACCGGTACCTGGTTGGCTACCTCAATTTTCTGTGCATTTATACAAACTTTTGTACCTTGGCTGGTATTTTTTAATGAAACTGGTTTATTAAAAAATATATATATACCGTAGCCCATATCCATACTCCACAGCAAGCTCCATCGATGCACTTTACAACTAGCATTGCCCCAGCAGTCTCTAAATCGGGGGCTCTCGTGGCGGTTTCTAGTTAACTCGTCACACGGTGAAGTGATCACATACTCCTATGATCTCCTCACAGTTATCTCATCACTCACAGGAACGTGTGAAAAACGTGTGGCGAGTTCACCGTGGATATGCAGGCAAACCCACACTTGTCAACCATTAATCAATAATATTTTTAAAAAAATACGAAATCAGAGTTTATTCAATCAAAATCTACCCATGTCAACCTTTCAACATTTTAAAGAGAAAACGGACACATTTTTGGGTGCAATATTAATATGATAAAACCTGTTAAAATGTGTATGTCCTTACTGTATGCAATAAAAACAATTATAAAGTAAAATGGTACAAGATGGCTGGTGGCTTACACTTGCACGGGGGAAATGCTGTGACAAATTCACTGTTATCTGGAGGATTTTTTTTCGGTGAACTCACCACTCGTTTTTTAAACTGTGTCGACTTGACCGTGTGACCATTTCACTGGTGCCCCTCGTGGCCTAGAGGTTCAGGTGTTCGCCTTTCATTCAATAGGTCCCGGTGTAATAATAATAATAAATGACATTTATATAGCGCTAAACTCCGATTAAAGAACACAGGCTCTGAGCGCTTTACAATACAGTACAACAGTAACGTAACATAAAACGTGTTCTGACTAAAGAAAATTACTCCAATTGTTCATTTTATTAATTTAAAAACAGAAACGACTTCAGCTGACATTTGAATGAATCAAATGATTTGTTCTCTCTTAAAGTACAATGTACTTGGTAAAGCATTCCAGATCTTGGGGCCTTGGTATTCAAATGCCCTTTCACCCATTGTTTTAAGTTTCATAGATGGTAAAATACATTCTTTTTGTCAGCTGATGACCTTAAACTGCGAGTTGGAAGGTACAGTCTTTACTGATTTGATAAATATGATGGTAGCGTTACTACAAGTAATTCACGATCGCACGTGATGCTTGCACACGTTTCGTCGTGAGTTCATACTTAACCGTGTAGGCTATATCCCGTATATATATATAAATGTTCGGTTGTTTTTAGTGTTCTTGGCTTGCTGGTATAATGCGCTTCAGGCTAAGCCTACGCCACTGACTAAGATCTGACAACTTTACATTGGTGACCCCGACGTGATCCAGACTCGCACGCAGCATGGACAGGACTGGTCAGTAATCCTAGATTTGGTCGCTTTTAAGCACAAGGGGGCTATCCCGAAAAATGCTGTTTTGAGAAAATCGAAGGTAAAGTTTTTGCCCCTTGTTCAGTTTCTTTAAAAGACAAGGAGAGTTTTCTATAACCAAACAAATATACACACCAATGAAACCAAACTTCTCCTATAGGTAGGGCAATGCCCACTTTTGGCGTAGGTCAAGATTTCTTGAGGAAACTCCCGAAATCTGGGTTAGCCTGCTTGTCCTTAGAAGCGACCATTTAGCCGGGGCAATGCATAAGACCAACCGCTGACAGTGACACGAGTGTACCCGGTACATGTATACCAATACCAATACCAGCCAGTCGTTTCAGACGTTGCTTTGAAATCGCCGCCTTTCTGATCCACCAACACCAGAGCGTGGTTGTTTCCAGTCCCCCGTTGTTTTACGCACCCCGCATAATTATTTAGCAAAATTTGATTATTTTTTTTGGCACAATTTCTGATTATTTTCCTTTATCATTCTTTGTTAAATTTAACAGAATCGCATAATTTCACATTTTCGGGCTCAGTTTGCATAATTTCAGAATTTTGTTTTGCATAAAACTGCAGGGACAGTGCTACGTTTGGAGACGGCTTTCGGGACACACGCGCCACCAAATAACGAACGACAAAACCAGGTTCCTACATGTTATACATTTATTGATTATTAGATTCCGAAACATCGAGACGGGTGCAGGCTACAATTTATATAATCGAAAACCCTCCCACCCACCCACGGCATGTTCGTGGCCCTGAAACAAGCTCTACTTTTGGCTTTAAAAGAAACAAACAACCAAAGCATCTCCAAAAGGATCTTCTTCTTCTTCTATCCCGTGGTTGGGGCAACCATGGGGCACCACTGCATCTGAAAACCAGCTCTCGCCATCTGTTTTTGTCCTCTACTTT
>NW_004797706.1:599956-601204 GCF_000002075.1 Aplysia californica | reverse complement strand
GGGGTACGAGAGAAAGAGAGAGAGAGATGAATGAGTGTACACAAAGAGAATGTTTTAGTTTTAGAGAACAATGAATAGGTCTATCTAGTGTGCGTGCTCAGGCGTGTCCTGCGTGCAGACGTGAGTAAATTTTAATTTTCAAGCTTTTCGAGCAAAGATAAATAATAAACCCAATTTAAGGGCGCTCGAAAACGTTGGAAAATTACTCCCTTCCTCTTGACAGTGACAATAACAAGAAAGGAAAAAGAAAGCACGTGACAGCCTAGAAAAGGTAGATGAAAAGCAAAGCCAACTATTGTACAGACTTGACAGAACGTCGGGTTGTGAACTAAGCACAGACGAATTAGATTTAAAGTTTATTTACAAGCGCTTTATGTACGCTTATGTGCTTTAATAATAAAACAACATTCGCTTAACTGGACTACTTTAGCACGCAGGTGTCGTGTCAACTTGGCCTATAATCTGGACAACGCCAAACGGTCAACTTGTCGACCTCATTACACAAAAAACTTAGTGGCGAATTGTCCTGATTTTTTTGCATGTGCTTCTGAATGTAAAAAAACTGAGAAATCTCGATTTTAGTGCATGTGCGACACATTTAAAGAGGTGTTTTCTATATATAATCATTAGTATTTAATTACGGTCGGCACAGGTTTAAAAAAAAATTAGAACAAGAAGGGTAGTTAATTGTTAGTTTTTTTTTGTTTAAATCTTTTTTTTTTTTTAAAGTCACTGCATGTGAAGACTGAGGTCGTTATAGAGAGGATGTCGTTATATTGAAGGTCGTTAAAGAGAGGATGTCGCTATATTGAAGGTCGTTATAGAGAGGATTTCGCTATATTGAAGGTCGTTAAAGAGAGGATGTCGTTATATCGAAGGTCGTTAAAGAGAGGATGTCGTTATATCGAAGGTCGTTATAGAGAGGATGTCGTTATATCGAAGGTCGTTAAAGAGAGGATGTCGTTATATCGAAGGTCGTTATAGAGAGGATGTCGTTATATCGAAGGTCGTTAAAGAGAGGATGTCGTTGTTTCGAAGGTCGTTATAGAGAGCTGGTTGTTATATTGAAGGTCGTTATAGAGAGGTTGTCGTTATATTGAAGGTCGTTAAAGAGAGGATGTCGTTGTTTCGAAGGTCGTTATAGAGAGGATGTTGTTATATCGAAGGTCGTTATAGAGAGGATGTGGTTATATCGAAGGTCGTTATAGAGAGGATGTCGTTATATCGAAGGTCGTTAAAGAGAGGATG
>NW_004797706.1:597565-599007 GCF_000002075.1 Aplysia californica | reverse complement strand
GGGGTGTCTAGAACCAATGTAGTATTACACTTTTTTTTGGGGGGGGGGAGGGGCAAAAAGTCCCAAAAAAGGAAAAAGGTGTAAGATTAAATTTGAACAGCCCTTATGGTGAGTGAATCGCTGCTTGATGCTGCAAGACAATCACTGGCGTTCATCAATCTGCTACACCGTAGATCTTGTTATCTCTCGTTAGAAGAGGCCGATGAACTTCCAGTGGAGGGAGACGCTTTGCTCACAGTCGCAGGGTTAGATGCTGAAAGTACAAAAATAGAACTGTTGCAGCGAGGGTGGTGAAGAACAACAGTACATAAATTGTGGATAATATTACTATTACATATATAGTATATTTCATTTTGTTATATAAGTATTTCATAGCCTGTCACATGATATGTTTTCCCTTCATAAGGACCCATTAAAAAAAATAAAATTCTTTACTATATTCAATTCTAAAAATTGTTTGATACATTATATTCACATTTACAACAGTCAAACCAGTTCCACATGTAACTCCTGGACAATCAATTGTACACACGAACACTTCCGACTTTCCCCCTTTCTTTTTGTTGTTCTGTATTATTATGGCCCTGTCTGTCCTACTTTCATGACTCATTGGAGCAGAGGAAGATAGGACTAACGCTATCATTACTTAAACGCCTTTGCCTTTGATGGCAAAGGTTTTTACTATGGGAGGCTTGTGATGACAAAGTCTTAATTAAGAAGGTGCAATAGAAAAAAAAAAAATTAAAACTTTTGGGCTTAGTTCAGCTGGCCAAAAACATGCATCCCCCCGACTTACCCGTCGCGGTAAAAGCGCCTACAGCAGCATCGGCACAGTCAGAGAAGGTTGTGAAGAGCTCGGCACATTTCTCCGTGTCTGCTCGATTCTCGATCATGCACTTTTCGTACTCGTGGAATTCGTCGCCACAAACTGTCTTTATGTGAACAATTTCTGGGCTGAAAATTAGAAGGAGGAAGCGATTTAAATTTAGTAGCTTCAGTAAAAAGTCGTACGTACAGCACTTTCAAAACAAAGTAAGTCAAAACATGATGAATTATGAAAATCCATACAATTTGTTCTCTTTCTCATGAAAGGGAAAGTAAAGTCTTTTTCCTTTTTTTTGAACAAGAAAAGGAACATCAACAAAATAATTCTAAAAGACAAACTCACACAACTGCTTTATTCACTCAAGGCCTTCTGAGGTTAAGGAATAAAAAGAATGGAAAATGTTCCCATAGTCCTATTAGATACATTTCAGACTCGCTTCCCTCAAGTTTTTAGAACAGTAAAACCTAAAAAATACAGTAAACAAAACATTTTCAGATTGCACACGCACACACACACACACGTGGTATACACACACACACACACACGTGGTATACACACACACACACACGGGGTATACACACACACACACGGGGTATACACACACACACACGGGGTA
>NW_004797706.1:595334-597465 GCF_000002075.1 Aplysia californica | reverse complement strand
ATTACTTAAATGCCTTTGCCTTCGATGGCAAAAGTTTTTACTATATGAGCTTTATGATGGCAAAGTGTTAATTAAGAAGGTGCAATAGAAAAAAAAAAAATTAAAACTTTTGGGCTTAGTTCAGCTGGCCAAAAACATGCATCCCCCCGACTTACCCGTCGCGGTAAAAGCGCCTACAGCAGCATCGGCACAGTCAGAGAAGGTTGTGAAGAGCTCGGCACATTTCTCCGTGTCTGCTCGATTCTCGATCATGCACTTTTCGTACTCGTGGAATTCGTCGCCACAAACTGTCTTTATGTGAACAATTTCTGGGCTGAAAATTAGAAGGAGGAAGCGATTTAAATTTAGTAGCTTCAGTAAAAGCTGGTACGTACAGCACTTTCAAAACAAAGTAAGTCAAAACATGATGAATTATGAAAATCCATACAATTTGTTCTCTTTCTCATGAAAGGGAAAGTAAAGTCTTTTTCCTTTTTTTTGAACAACAACAACAACAACAACAAAATAATTCTAAAAGACAAACTCACACAACTGCTTTATTCACTCAAGGCCTTCTGAGGTTAAGGAATAAAAAGAGTGAAAAATGTTCCCATAGTCCTATTAGATACATTTCAGACTCGCTTCCCTCAAGTTTTTAGAACAGTAAAACCTAAAAAATACAGTAAACAAAACATTTTCAGATTGCACACGCACACACACACACACGTGGTATACACACACACACACACACGGGGTATACACACACACACACGGGGTATACACACACACACACGGGGTATACACACACACACACACACGGGGTATACACACACACACACGGGGTATACACACACACACACACACACGGGGTATACACACACACACACGGGGTATACACACACACACACACACGTGGTATACACACACACGCACACACACAGGGTATACACACACCATTCTGCATTCTGTAAGTTACAGTAACACACAAAAAAACAAAGCCTACTTTGTCTCGGCACACTTTGCCAGTTTTCTTCTCTCGGGCTCACAGTCCATCTGCCAGGTGTGTGGGTACTGCTTGATACACTCTCCGAACATGTCTAGGTACTTGGAGCAGTGTGTCTCCACCAGCTTCATCGAATGCTCCCTGAAACAAAATGCTTTGTTTTGTAAGGTTTTGTCTGAGGAAGCTACTGAGGATCAAATGGACAGACAGGATCACCAATGACGAAGTATTAAGAAGAACCAGACAGAGCCCAGTCAGAGATGAGGTGGGAAGAAGACATTGGCGATGGATTGGACACACTCTCTGGAAGTCAAGCAGCTGCATAACAAGAAAAGTGTTAGATTGGAACCCACAGGGTAAAAGATCAAGGGGAAGACCTCGTGGAACCTGGAGAAGAGTCACGGAAATGGATGTACAGAAAAGTGGGAAGACGTGGAATGACATCAAGCGACTAGCCCTGGATAGGTGGAGAGTGTTTGTTCGTGGCCTCTTTATCCTGACCCAGGGTGAGAAAGACAATGATGATGATGATGATTGTAAGGTTTTACGGCGCTCACAACTGCATATGGTCAAATGAGCGCCTTGGGGTGGATGTCAACAGAGAAGTCCAAAGAGGGAATCAGGCTTGTATACTCTGCTCACCTCTCTAGCTTCAACAGCACAAAGTCTGCTAGGACTATCAAGGCACTCCGGAAATAGCAGTTCACAAGAGAGTGACAAGCATACAAAAGAAGTAAAGTAAAAATGACGATAGTAATTTATGTGAGGTAAGAAAAAGCAGTAAATCCCCCTACGTTGTTCAGGCACAGTACGAGCATGACATTGATAAATCAGCCCATTTACAATTCTACTGTGCAAAAGAACATGTTAATATCCCCCCTTTGAGAATGGCCTAAAGACCTGAAACAAAACAGAAGCCAACA
This sequence comes from Aplysia californica, assembly GCF_000002075.1. Taxonomy (NCBI): domain Eukaryota; kingdom Metazoa; phylum Mollusca; class Gastropoda; order Aplysiida; family Aplysiidae; genus Aplysia; species Aplysia californica. Next base: position 595,560 of record NW_004797706.1, on the reverse strand, counting down.
GAATATAAAAGTTTGACAAGAGAACCAAAGGGAAGGGAAGCTGTGGAGAGGGAGAGAGAGGGAGAGAAAGAGGGAGAGGGGGAGAGAGAGGGAGAGAAAGAGAGAAAGGGGGAGAAAGAGAGAGAGAGAGGGGGGGAGAGAGAGGGAGAGAAAGAGAGAGAGGGGGAGAAAGAGAGAGAGAGAGAGAGAGGGGGAGAAAGAGAGAGAGAGAGAGAGATAGGGGGAG
>NW_004797706.1:586967-595221 GCF_000002075.1 Aplysia californica | reverse complement strand
AGAGAGGGGGGGGGAGAGAGAGGGAGAAAAAGAGAGAGATTAGAGAAAGAGAGAGGGAGGGATGGGGGAGGTGAGGGAGGGACTGAAGGGATTTACTAAGAATAAAGTTCTTTAATTAACTCTATGGTAAAGTAGCACATCGAGCACTTTCCTAGTGGAAATGAAATGTGCTGCATGAACGTTATTTTATACTCTTATAATATGACGGGTGCTGAGCAGCTTAAACAGGAGTATGGTGTTTGCCTATCATCCCGGAGTTCAATTCTAACTGCTATCATAGGATTTTTGTCTCACAGTTTTGTACATCCCCTGATTCGAGGGCAAGTAGGAATCCAGCAACTTATTAGTTTTCTCAGATTAGGACAAAAAAGTCACTGAAGTCTTGATTTAAAAACGTTTTGCACATTACCTTGATTGGCGATTCTAAAACTAAAATCGGAAAAAAAGAGAAGACACTAACTGTGACTAACTCTGCTCGAGTAAAATTCAAGTGTAATTCCCACCCCAAAAAGCTGCAGCCAATCTGGGAGGACTTCCTTAAGGAGCGACCACTATGAGACAGAGTAGAAAAGAGGGTTAGGGGTAGTGTAAGGGAAATGCGGCTAAATGTAGAACGACGCACCTGCCTGATAGGCTGCTAATTCGTAATGTGATGTCATCACATCTTGGGATACCCACAGACTATTTTCAGAAGGCCGTGGAGATACTGCATGGAACGACAAGTTGGGTACAGTGGCTTGACGTATTATCTATTATATTGATGTGTTTCGCACAGTAAAATTTAACACTCGTGGCTAACTGCAGCCCATCAGCCATGCTCATTTTACGGAAGTCCTTCCACCAATCTAGTCAGTTTAAGAGGGCAATTGAAAACAACACCTGACTGTCTGTCTGGCATCAGAAGTTTCTCTACGTTCTATCATTGAGATGAAAAGAAGAACGGGATGACATTGAAAACTTACATGTTGAGGTACCGCGGACACAGTCAAAAGTATTATTGAAAATAATTTTTTTCAATTTGGAGCAAATCTAACCGAATCTTTCAAGATTCCAATGCGTCAGTATTCACAGATGAAAGAAAGACATATATTTAGCTCTCATTTTGTTGAATCATTTTCAGAATAGCTTCCTTTCGTTGAGCAATGATTGCTGAAAGATTGACAGATTGGTGTCAAGAACATCGATGTCAACGGCCCAGTGCTCTCGGTGACTAGGCTAGAGGTGCAGTTGTAAAAATGACTTGCGTGACCCCTATGAAGTGCCGAGCAGTACGAGCAGTCATCAATTGACAATGCGTCTGATGAAGAACTCGTTTAATTGGTTATTTTAATATACAAATCTTGCTATTTTTCATTATTTCAGACCTCTTAATTTTTTTTATAACAGATTATACTTTTCATAAAACTATGACTTCCTATTAAAGTAGTGATTCACTAACACAAAAAGAAAAAATTAGAGCCAGATGTTCATACAAGGAGGATTTGAAATATAGTTTGCACAATCGAGGCCTAAACAACGAAACCGAAGAGAGACGTCATTTCAGACAAACCGGAAGTCCAAACGTCATAGTTTCCACTATGGCGGAAGGGATTGATGTAAACATCATAATGAACATGCGATCCTTATTAGCTCTACTGTGTTTAGTTTTATCGGTTCAGAGTGTTAGTGGATGGATTCACCACTTAAAGCTTGTTGTAAGTTCTTTAGAACTTATCATTTTCTCAAAACTGGCATTTTTCGTTGCTTGAATTGCATTTCTGAAGTGTGGTCCAGTCGTCGTCCGTCACCACTGAGTCAGATGACGAGTCAGAGTTTGCGACGTTGATTGTGACACACTAACTAGAACTTATGTTTTGTCTATTTGTTCTGGCTCTTCCTGAAGTACCTTGACTAGAAGGTGTCCATTTTTGTTGTTGTATGCATTAGATCTAGATCTACTCTTCATACTAGATGTATTAGCTTTCTGAATGACTTTTTTGTACTGTACTGTACTCTTAGTCTGTCTTAGAGGCCTTTAGGCTGGCTACTGGCTCTGTAGGGCTGACCTGTAGGTGGCCTGGTGCACGCCGTGTGCGTGTCGGCACAGCCGCACTGTGGGTTGGCGCCTGTGTCTCAGCGAGCACGAGGCACACTCACTGTGTGTCAGCACAGCCGCAGGGTGTGTTAGCACAGCCGCAGGGTGTGTTAACGTGTGTACGTGTGCAACTGATGGGTCTGCCTTGCTATATTTAGGTACTGTGTAATCCAAGACCAATTATACCAAGACGGGACAACTCTTCTTTACGTCATGTGCCAAGTGCAGCCCCCCCCCTCACACACACACACAAACTCATTTGCAGTTGCGCGCGGCGATAGTTTACATTGGTAATGCAAGGCTAGATCTAGATCTAGATGCCTAGGCCTACGACAACATTCGAAACTAGGTCAAGCTCTCGATTCGAAGTTTCAAAGTATGATAAAGTGCATTTCTTGGTGATTTTGTGGCCAGGTATTGATGCTAGCATCAATATTTAATAGTAAAGCACCTGATAATACTTACTTCTTGTTGATTTTGATGATCTGTGAAGAGTTTCAACAGTCGAAAATAAACATGAAGCGAGGCGACACATGTCCGCCATTTTCACAACACTGTTGAATAACACGTCTGACGCATCGCGCAGCTGTGCTGACAAAAAACAGACGACACAGCTATGCTGCTTTAGCACACCATAATGTTTACATGATTCATATGCAGGGTGCGAGCCAGGCCACCTACAGGTCAGCCCTACAAAGCCAGTCTGGGACCGGCCTTAGACTTAGAGTAGACTTACAAAGAGGTGATCTATAGTTCCGTTCGTTAAAGTCTTAAAAGTCCACGATCAATTTGTTTATATAGAATCTACATCCAGAGAAGAAATCCAGAAGTTTTGATTACCAAATAGGCTACACAAAGAGCAGGGATTTGAAACCAAACACTGCAAAACATCAAATTATTTATGGTAAAATTCAGGGCGTCCCTCCCCCACCTAGTCTAGATCTAAGTATTTTTGTTGGCCCCTGAAACCCCCTACTCTTGACTTTAACGAACGAAACTACAAAATCGCCGACTTAGACTGCTGGCAAGATTTGTCACAAGTCACACTACGTAGTTTGGCCACGGGGTGAGAATAGCGTTGCTGTAGGCCTCTCACCTGGGGTGAGTAGGCAAATCTTCTGGCTATTCTCACCCGGTGTGTGTTCACCTCTTAGTGCATCGGCTCAGGTCAATCGCTCTGGGTGAGAGGGTGAGCCTGTTGGCTATGGTTCACTGTGATACTAAGCAAATGTTCAAGCACTCTTGTGTTGAAAGCGTGCAGTTTTGTCTGTGGACAGTGAGAGAGGTGGGGGGAGGGGGGGGGGAGAAAGAGATAGGGAGAGAGAGGAGGAGTAGCGAGAACTTCTGGGCAAAACAAAATGGAGACCGGTGTAGTTCGGCTCGATTCAAAAAGTGACATAGCATCATCTTTGTAGACACGACTAAATTAGAAACTTTTGTTGTTATATAACATATTTTTTTTCATTGTTTTTGTCAATTTGATCGTCCACACTGATAGACAGTAAATAATGTATTCAGAAATTAGGAAAAACAGGTCTTGTTTCACTGCAGAAGAGCCAATGCTGGCCAGTCTCACCCGTGGTGAGAGGCCGATCGTATAAAATTTATTAAAAATAAATTTTCATCTCACCCGCGGCAGGAATAGCCACTTCCAAATAATTTAGTGTGACAAATTTTGCTGGCATAATTATAACAGACAACACTACAAGTAACAAGAAGTTATTCTGAAAGTTGTTGGATAGTTTTTTATGCTAAAATCTTGTTTTACTTTGACTTCCCCTCTATCTTGTGCAAATTCATGAGTTCTGACCTGCATGATGAGGGAGGACTTCCGTTATGAGCGAACACTATGAGACAGAATAGAATAGAGGGTTAGGATTAGGGTTTTTGTTTGGGTTACGGTTGGTCTCTTCTTTTCTTGTGTGTTTGTTGGGGTGGTCGCTTGTTGCCGAAGTCCTTCCCATGATGCTGATCTATAAATTTGCTGTCCAGGTAATCATCATGTGAGGCTCTGAAAAAGCTGACCTCTAATACAGAATGGGGTAATCTTCCCTATAATGGATACACCCACCTTCCCATTACCGAACATCCACCCCCCCCCCCTTCCACTAAAAATGGTTAAGAATTTAAAGTTTTTCAGCAGGTCATCCCTGTATTTTGTGTCACTACAGTTTTATTTTTTCTGAAATGCCAAAATGTATTTTTAAAAACCTGAATTCAAGCTAAGTCATTGGTTACAGCACATTTTTGGGCGAAATAGTATTTTTTTATGAGTAAATATTTTAGATACCGCTTGTATTCTATTGCGAAAAAGCAGAGAAGTTTAAATGCTGGAGAGGAAAAGCCCTTAAAATAGCCAATGAAGTTGGAATATTCAAAGAGTTACCTCTTGGAGCTTATCATATTTGTGCCCTCCTCAGAACGATGAACGTAGGCACATTGCCCTCACCACCAGCTTTGGCTTTCTTCAAGGCGGGACCCTAGACGTCAACGTGACACTTTTCTCCTATCACGGCACGCATCAAAATGAAACAAATGTGAGTACAATAGCCTACTCTCCCACCCCGTAATTTCATATGTATGCGTGTGCTCGTATAAATTTTAAAGATGTCTGAATATTGAAAATGTTTGGTGGTTATGAAACATTTTGTCATTGATTTTTCAAAATTTTAAGTTTAAAAGCTCTTCTTATTCTGTCAGTTCCAGTGTTGAACCGAGATAATAATGTCGTGTTCCAAACAAACCTCACCAGTGCTTATATTACTTTTATGCTGACTGTATAGTTCTTTCAGAAATCTTATACTTCACTTTTCCAATACAGCGGCCATCTTTGTTCTAGCCCTTTGGCCTGTCAGTATGGCAAAGAATTTACAGGTTTTTATCTGCTGTGTTTTGTCGCTGTATAAAGTATTTCCGATATCTAGGAAGGTAGGTAAGTGCGACGCTAAGTGCAGGGCAGGAAAAGAGGTGGTGTGATACTGTTTCATCCTGGCAGTCACACAGCGGGCAGTCGTGTGGGGTATCCTTGCGGATCCTATTTAGGTAGAAATTCAGTGGGATGTGTTGTGTTCGCAGGCGAAAGATAGTGACTTGTTCTCTTCTGCTCGGGGAAGTTAGTGCATCTTTTGAGTTGGGAGCAGTCATGTGTGCTAGTACAGCTGTTGCAGTTTTGCCCAGTGCCCATCCTTTCAGCCACTGTTCCCTGGTGTTGCATTTGATGATGTTCTTGACTGTCTATTGTGATACTCGGGCAGAAATCTTATAAAAGTAATGTTTTGTCCTTTCACTTTTGTACAGTTTGTTTAAATATCTTTCACTGGATGTATTCAAAGTTTTCCAATGGACACCCATTGTCGGAGAGAAAAATGGTTGTCTTAGACAGGTGGACACCCCCCGGGGCAGTGCCACTGACTGAAGTGTCTCTAGGCCATTCCCAAAGGGGGGACATTTCTCGTTCAAGCATAGTAGAATTGTGAATGGGCTGATTCATGTGACGCTCATAACTGTGCCTGATCTACAACAGGGAACTGCTGGCTTTTCTTTCCTGATCCTTACTATTGTCATTTTCCTCTACTTCTTTTGTATGTTTGTCACTCTCTTGTGACCCGCTATTTCCGGGGTGCCTTGATTGTTGAAGCAGACCTTGTGCTGTTGAAGCTAGAGAGGTGAGCAGTCTAAGTCTGATTCCCTGTAAAGACTTCTCTGTTGACACCCACCCCTTAGCGCTCATGACCTTATGCAGTTGCGAGCACCGTAAAACCCTCTACTATTTAAAAAAAAAAAAGACAGGTGATTATCTTGGACAGTGTCATTATAGTGGGAGTGGGAGATGGTTGCTTAGACAGGTGATTTTCTTGGACAGGCGGCCCTTAAAGCAGGTTTGATTGTCAGTTATTACTACTGGCAAAATTTGGTTGATGTGCTTTCTTGCCAACAGGAGCTATTCAACAGCATTCTGTTTGTGTAAGTGTGTGCTGCTGTGTACTGTGCTGTTACTTTTTGTGTAGTGAGAGAGTGGGTAACTAACATGTGGGGAAGACACCACTGGAACAAATAACATTTTTCTTTTTTATCTTATGTAGCACAGGACTTGGCTGAGGGGGGTGGGGGGGGGGGTAGCACCGTTTAATATTGAAAAAGATACAAGGAAGGTTAGGTGCGTGGTTTGTTTGGTGTGGTTTCTCTTTACTAAAAATAGAATGGGGGTGGGGGGGGGGGGAGGTAGACCTTTACCTTAAACTTTACTTCGATATGTTCTCGTGCATGTATGGGTAGTCGATTCTGGCAGGCCTCGATACTCCTTCAGCCTTCCAGAACACTGCTGCTGGCTGGCTGGCCCTAAAAGACTCGCTGGCTCCTCCTTTGTAATTTTGTTTCGTTTTGTTTTTTGTTTTGTTTTGTATGTTACTTTTTTTTTTTTGGGGGGGGGGGTTCGTTCGTTTTCCCTTATTCCCTTTCTTTTCCTTTATAATTCTGAGACAAGTTCATCGGCACCGTGCGTTGACCCAGTTCGGTGTTGTTCATCAGACCCGTGCGAAATGAGAGAGATCAGGAGTCCTAATCAATAAGCTACACTCTTGTCCATGGCGACAGAGAAAGGGAATTCCTTGATGGCTTTGTTGGAATTGATTGCGGAAGAGGGATGGGGAAGGGGGAGGGGGAGGGGGAGGAGGACGGTCTGAATAATGAGTTGTTTCCGTTTGTATTACTGGTATTGCTGTTGTTTTTATTTGGTGTTGTTGTTGGTGGTGGTGGTGGTGGTGGGGTGGGCTGCTGTTGTTTGTGTGTGTGTGTGTTTTGGTTGTTTTTTTTTGGTTTCGCTGCTGTTGTTGTTGTTGTTTGTGGGGAGGGGGGTAGAGATGGTGGGTGTTTGATTTTCTTTATTAGCTCTTTTACGTTTCTTTGTTAGTTTGTTTTGTTGCTGTTTGGTTGTCATTGTGTGTAATTTGATTGCAGCTGCTATTATTGGTACATGTACTGTTGTTGTTGTTGTTGTTGTTGTTGTTGTTGTTGTTGTTGTTGTTGTTAATTGTAGGGACGCTCTGTGTTACTCGTAGTGTTATTGAAACTGTAGCTGTTGATGTTATTGTTATTGCCTGGGGTGAGGGCGGTCCACTTCCTGTATTGTTGGTACTGCTATTGTTGTTGTTGCTGTTGGAGGTGGTGGCGTCTTCTGTTATTTTTTGGCTGCAGTTGTTATTATTGTTGCTGGGGGTGTTTTGGGGTTGGGGGGGTTTTCTGTCTTGTTTTGTTTTATTATTGTTGTTGTTTTTTGTTGTTTTTTAGGGGGGTTTTGTTTCTCTTGTGTGTGTGGGGGGGATTCTGTTTATGTGGTTTTATCGCTGGTTGTTGCTGTTTTTGTTATTTTTACAGTTGTTGTCATTGTTCTAAATGTCGTTGTTATTGTTTTTCATCCCTTCACTCATCCATCCATCCATCCATCCATCCATCCATCCATCCATCCATCCATCCATCCGTCCGTTCGTCCATCCATCCGTCCGTCCGTTCGTCCATCCCACTTTCGGTCGATCAGTGCATCCGTCCATCTGCCCTCCCATCCACCCACCCACCCACCCAACTAACCAGAGCTGCCTGTACGTCCGTCCCTTCGTCCATCGAACCGTTGGTCAATAAATGTATCAGTCCATCCATCCGTCCTTTTACATAATTGTCCATGGTGAGAACAACGGAGGACATGTGCTATTTGTGGTAGAATCGTGATCCCTTGACGCCCATCTCCGCCACCTCCCCCTTTCCGCTCCTTTTGTCCATCGCCTCCACGCCCTGTCTTGTTGTGCGTTTGCGTGAGTGCACCTTTAAGTCTAACTTTTGTAACGTCTACTGCCATTGTTAACGACCAAGACAAGATGAATAAAGATTGGCATTGTCATTGGCATTGTCATTGTCATTGTCTATGCTTTGCCATGCCATGAGAAAAGACACATTTTTTTTTCAAAGTTTGTGTTGCAAAAGACCTTAAAAACATAAGAAAAAATAAATAAAGGAATAATTAGCAGGCGATATTGCCCAGGTTGGTAAATATCAATTCTAGCCGTTCTCTTGCTCGTAGAAGAATCATAATTTTTGGAACGAAGTGTATACAGACCCGATAACCGGGAACAAAGTCACGAAGTATACAGACCCGGTAGGGGAACTCTTTTGTGATTACGGGAAGAGAGA
>NW_004797706.1:584646-586867 GCF_000002075.1 Aplysia californica | reverse complement strand
CTCTCTCTCTCTCTCTCTCTCTCTCTCTCTTGGATGTCTCTCACTCCCGCTCTTTCTCTTTCTCTTTATGTATTATTACTACTCAATTTGACTCATTTTTCTCACTCCTTTACTATCAGATATATTTATAAATGTATGAACATTTATATTGTGACAGTAGAAGTTATTTATTTAACCTACAGTGAAGAATACATAGAGGAGTCTTTTTTCTTTCTTTCTGAACTTTGCCAGTTTGGTGTGTGTTTGAAAGGTGTGGTTCTCAGCTGATGATAGAATGAGTTCTTGGTGTGTGTTTGAAAGGTGTGCTTCTCAACTGATGATAGAATGAGTTCTTGGCGTTCTTGTTTGTCTTCTAGGACTGCTTTGTCTTTTCAGTTTGTTTTTTAAAATTTGTCTTGTGAATACATCCTGTCTTTTTATTGACTTTTAAATATATAGAATTGTTATTTAAAACTGTGTGTGGGTGGTTGGCAGGTGTTCTGATGTGGTTTGCTTCTTCTTTCCTATCAAACATCTATCGTCCTTATCTCTCCTCCTTCTTTTTTGTGTATGTTACTCTCTTGTAACACCTCTAATCTTCAACACTTAGATGACCTTATTATGTTGCAAGTGCTGTAAAACTCTTACTAAAACTAAAAAACTCAATTTTTTTTTTCTCTGCCTGGATCAGGCCAACTCTCCACAGTGCAAGTGGGGGGACCCGGGCAAGTCAGTCCAGTCTGTGTCCTTCCGATTTGATCTCCCCAATCAGAGGTGAGAGCTGGCGGGCGAGATTTATCTCTTTTTTTGTTGTTGTTGTTATGGGTTTTTGTTCCTTTGGTGTTAAGAATTTTTTTTCACCTGTAGAATCAGGTATAATATAAAAATGTCATTTTTTTAAAACTTGTAGAATCAGGTGTGAATGTGTTCTTTTATTTTTTTCTTACCTGTAGCTCTGGTGTGGTTTGCTCCTTCTTTCCTTTCAAACATCTATCGTCTTTATCTCCCCTCCTTTTTTTTGTGTGTTTGTTACTCTCTTGTAACATCTCTAATCTTCGGCACTTATATGAATGACCTTACTGTGTTGCAAGTGCCATAAAACTCTTACTAAAAAAAAAAAAAAAAGCGCGCTCATATGACCTATGCAGCTGCGAGCGCCGTAAAACACTTTTACAAAAAAAAAAATTAAAAAAAATACTGGCACACCTTATGTTTAATAATTTCCTTATCGTTTCAGAATCCTCATAGACCGCCTCGGAGCAGAGGTTAAAAACTTGACGGTGACAGACACAAAGCGGACACTGTACCTGTACCAGCACGGGCTGGCTCATGGGGAGGGGCCAGTGGCAGGTAGGGTCAAGGGTCAGAGGTCACAGGGCAACGGGGTCAGCCTCTGTGCTCTGCTAGGACTGCCCTTAATTATTATGATCTCGGTATTCGACTCTTACTATGTATCTATCCGCCAAATTAGGTCACACTCTTTCTGGCCTATTTACAAAAATTTTCATAAATGTCTGACCGTCCTTTTAACATGTTGAATGACCGTGTGCAGTTGCGAGCACCGAAAAACTCTTACTAAAACATGACATGATCCTAGATTTGTTATCGATGATAAAGAGATGACTTAAATGATGAGGGCAGAGAGGCTGGTATGAGCTGACAAACATTGCAGTCAGTACATAATTCTGAGTGGGTGTTTGGCGGATGCTCTGGCTTGGTTGCTCCTTCTTTCCTATCAAGCATCTATCGTCCTTATCTCCCCTCCTTCTTTTTTGTGTTTGTTACTCTCTTGTAACACCTCTAATCTTCTGGCGCTCATATGACCTTATGCAGTTGCGAGAGCAGTAAAACCTCTACTAAAACTAAACGTAATGCTGTAGGGAAGAGGGAGGTAGTATTGTGCTGTTGCTGCACTTGCAAGGACATTGGATTAAGCTATTGTTACGGAGAGGTGTGTAATGCCCAAGGACACACCCACCCACACCCCCTAATCCAATTATTTTCGAAGAAGCCCCAACACAAACAGACTTCAGTGTCCTGATTGTTTTTTTGTTTTTGTTTTTTTATTGAACCCTTCAGCCCCGAAACCAGCACCAACTCCTGCGTCGGAAACCAGCCCAACAGATGTGACCGCTGCCGGGGCTGATGGGGGAGGGAAGAAGACCACAGTGGCTACAAAAGAAGGCGGGGCGAGGTAAGTGTGTGTGTGTGTGTGTGTGTGTGTGTGTGTGTGTGTGTGTGT
>NW_004797706.1:580334-584224 GCF_000002075.1 Aplysia californica | reverse complement strand
GGGGTGGGGGGTGTTTGGTGTGTGTGTGTTGGGTTTGGGGGAGGGGGGTGTTTGGTGTGTGGGTTTGTTTGTGTCTGGGCAGGTGGAAAAGTCTAAATCACGTAACATTCTTCGTAACCATCACGTCTTTCGTTATCAGGAAGCGGAGAGATGCCACAACTGAGGCGACCGCAGGAAAAGAAACAACGGTTGATGACAAAGACAGAAAAGCGAACGGCGAGAAAGATAAGAAAAATGAGAAAGATGAGAAAGACAAGGGAGGCACGCCTGCAGCTGGAGAGGGGAAGAAGACCGACGCAGCGGGTGCTGTGGCTGAGGCTACGAGTAAGGCTGTTGCTCCGACAACCAATCCCGCGGAACAGATGGAGCCGCAGTGGCTGCCCATGACGAGGGAGCAGCTCCCCACAGGAGGTTACGTCTACAGGACCCATGTGAGTGATGGTCGTGGGATCGGCTTATAATCATCACCGTCATCATCATCATCATCATCTTCATCGTCATCATCATCATCATCGTCATCGTCATCGTCATTGTCATCATCATAATTGTCATCATCATCATCATCATCATCTTCTTCATTATCATCATCTTCTTCATCATCATCATCGTCATCATCATCATCGTCATCATCATCGTCATCATCATCATCTTCTTCATTATCATCATCGTCGTCATCATCATCATCATCAGCTTCATCAATGCCTTTCACCCTTTTCAGGGTATAGGCCACATACAAGCTCCTTCCATTTATCTCTGTCCTGGGCCATCCTTCCAAGCTCGTTCCAAGTGAGCTTCATCTCTCTCATGTCCCTTTCCACGCATCTCCTCCATGTTTCCCGTGGCCTACCCCTGCCTCGTTCTCCGTGTGGGTTCCATTGCAGTGACTGTCGTGTGATGTTTCCTTGGGCTTTTTTATGGTGTGTCCTGTCCATCGCCACTTTCTTAGTCCTATTTCTACTTCTATATCCTTTTGTCCTGTCCTTTTCCACAGCTCTTCATGGCTCGTAATGGATGGGGGGTTTTTTCTTCGTTCTAGTGAACACTCTCTTTCAGGAATTATGTATGTGCTAGATGTGAGCTCGGCTCGTAATGGATGGGGGTTTTAATTTTTCTTTGTTCTAGTGAATACTCTGCTCTCATTCGGGGTTTCCACACTATGTGCTGGTAGTGGGTTTTTTCGTCGTTCTAGTGTATACTCTCATCAGGATTTACGTAAGGGCTGGCCTCGTTATGGACTTTTTTTTTGTTGCTCTAGTGTTTACTTTCACTCAGGACCCAAGTTAATGCTAGTCGTTGGCTAGGCTGACTACTATAAATAGAAATATGTCATCGTTGCTATAGTTAGTCAAGGGATATGGATGTTTAGAAATTTCACCTGCAGATGGCCTGAAAAAACAACTGACCTTTGACCTGTTGTCCTCAGTTCCTGGTGCACATCAAGACTGTGGCAGAGGAAGGCCTCTACAGCTTCTTCTTCCACAACTGTATGCACAAGTACCAGTCGCCCGTCAACCTCTCCGTGAGTTCTCCTTTCTTTTCCGGGTGACGTCGGTGGTCCGGTGGTTAGGCTGTATACCGGACTCGTAATTGTGAGGTTGTGGCTTCGGTAGTCTAGTGGTTAGGCTACCTGTCTCATAATAATGAGTTGTATGTGGCGTCAGTGGCCTAGTGGTTAGGCTACCTGTCTCGTAATAATGAGTTGTATGTGGCGTCAGTGGCCTAGTGGTTAGGCTACCTGTCTCGTAATAATGAGTTGTATGTGGCGTCAGTGACCTAGTGGTTAGGCTACCTGTCTCGTAATAATGAGTTGTATATGGCGTCAGTGGCCTAGTGGTTAGGCTCTATACCGGACGAGTAATTGTGAGGTTGTGGCATCGATAGTCTAGTGGTTAGGCTACCTGTCTCGTAATAAGGAGTTGTATGTGGCGTCAGTGGCCTAGTGGTTAGGCTGTATACTGGACTCGTAATTGTGAGGTTGTGGCATCGATAGTCTAGTGGTTACGCTATAAACCAGACGAGTAATTGTGAGGTTGTGGCATCGATAGTCTAGTGGTTACGCTATAAACCGGACGAGTAATTGTGAGGTTGTGGCATCGATAGTCTAGTGGTTAGGCTACCTGTCTCGTAATAAGGAGTTGTATGTGGCGTCAGTGGCCTAGTGGTTAGGCTGTATACTGGACTCGTAATTGTGAGGTTGTGGCATCGATAGTCTAGTGGTTACGCTATAAACCGGACGAGTAATTGTGAGGTTGTGGCATCGATAGTCTAGTGGTTACGCTATAAACCAGACGAGTAATTGTGAGGTTGTGGCATCGATAGTCTAGTGGTTACGCTATAAACCGGACGAGTAATTGTGAGGTGTGGCGTTGGTGGTCTACTGGTTAGGCTACTGGACTTGTTATCGTGAGGTTGTGTATGGCGTCGGTAGTCTAGTGGTTTGGCTACCAGACTTGTAATCCTGAGGTTGTGGCGTCGATATCCTAGTGGTCATGCTACCAGACTTGTAATCATGAGGTTGTGGCGTGGGTATCCTAGTGGTCAGGCTACCAGACTTGTAATCATGAGGTTGTGGCGTCGGTAGTCTACTGGTTAGGCCACTGAAGTCATAATCATGAGTTTATGAGATCGGGGTTGGAGCTTTAGGCCCGACATTGTGCCCTTGGGAGAGGCTTTTCACGGAAATTTTGTTCATTTCACCCAGGTGGAAATGGGTACCCGGCCATAGACAGGGAAAGATCTTGTCAGTATGTTAGTGTTTTAGCGTCTTTAAAATGTCTAAGAACAGATACAGGTTTGAGCTCAGGGCAATAAATACACGTATGTCTGTATATTTTGTACATGCATATGTGTCACCACGCAGTTGAATCAGATGCTCGTCAATGGTTGGGCATATAGAGTTATTGATACCATCTTATAGCCTGCTCATTTGTTCTGCATTTGGAAGAAAAACCCATCCATCTTTAAGAGAAGTCGAGATATTTGCGATTGAAAGAGGTGAGGTTTGCCTGGTTTCAGAAGTAGAATTAGCGAGAAAATGGCCGCTGAAGTATGGCCGCTAAAGTTTGGTGACTTCCGAAGTTTGTGAGTCTTTGGGACCTGGAAATTTACTTTTTTTTGTGCCTTTATTAAATGTTTTTCGACAACGTCCACCCAGAAATGAGTTTTTAAAACGACATAAATGATGTTAAGCTAAAAAACAAAAATCCAACAAAAATTGCCACCCCTGCAGAAAAATGCAGATTTCTTCGATTTCATTATTTTGATGAGCGCCCGATTTCACCACAACGCCTCCCATATGTCTCCATATATTTTGTACATGATATGTATATAAATACCCTTGGGTGGTTGGCGGGTGCTCTGGTGTGGTTTGCTTCTTCTTTCCTATCAAACATCTATCGTCTTTATCTCCCCTCCTCCTTTTTTTGTGTTTGTCTCTCTCTTGTAACACCTCTGATCTTCGGCAGTTATATATGAGCTCATTGTGCTGCGAGTGCCCGTCGTAGAACGCTCACTAAAGCAAAAATACCCTTGCAGCATGGTTTTTTTTCTGTTTTTTTCTTCCCAGCTGGACATCGTTCAGGACAACAACGGCAACTACCTGTCGGCCGGGGAGATGCCCATCCCTGCCATGTACTTTGTCATGAGCATCGTCTTCTTCATCCTCACCGTGGCCTGGTTCTCCGTGCTGCGGAAGGCTGAGTAAGGACAAAGATAGTACATAACAAGATGGGCCACTTCTCTCTTTGAGCCAATTAAAAAAGTGTCCTCAAAATTCGGTGGCGCCCTCTTCGCAAAAGCGCACCTTTTGCGAACAGAGTTATCCTACTTGAGTTTAAAAAATCAAAGTGAAACTAGCAAGTTTTTGAATGAATTTCGGAAGAACGCTTTTT
>NW_004797706.1:577027-577978 GCF_000002075.1 Aplysia californica | reverse complement strand
AATAATAATAATGGTAATATAATAATGTCATAATAATAATATTATTATCATAATACTAAACTAAGACTAACAAAAACCTAAAAAGCACTGTCGTGTTTCGCACGCTCATTTGACCTCATGCAGTTGCGGGCGCAGTGAAACTTGTACTCAACTAAAACTAACCCCAACTAAAAAGAAAACCCACTGTTGTATTTTGCACACTCATATGACCTTATGCAGTTGCGAGCGCCGTAAAACTCTTACCCCCCTCCCCCCAAAAAAACAAACAAACAAACAAACAAAACAAAACCCACCCCATAAACCACTGTTGTGTTTCTGCCCCCCCCCAGCATGCGAGGCGCCCTCATGTTCCTGACCATCCTGCTGATCGGTGCGGGCTGGGTGTTCATCAAGCATGTGTTCACCGATCGTGAGAAGAAGCTGTTCCTGATCGTTATCCCCCTACAGGTAATAATACATTTTATAAAAGTACATTTTTATTGATCGCAGAAGGACAATTTGGTTTGCAATGGCAAAAATACATAAATCATCATCATCCAGTGCCAGATCTGCGACAGACATCGGCAATCATGGTTCTCCATTCATTCCTTTGCTCGGATGTTCTTAAAAAAGCTACGTTTCACTGATCTTTCCCTGTTACATTTTTGTTTAGGTTCCCCAAGTTTGTTGTTCTGAGCCTACCCCTGCCTTTTTTGCCTTCAATTTTGCCAGTGAGAGCTAGATGTTCAAGACCTTTATGTCTATTCAGATGTCCCAAAACCCATACATAAATACTAAATTATAAATACATACGTTCAGAAATACATACGTTCATAAATACACAGTTTTACACCAATACATAACAATTTCACAACCGTGCTGTTTCTGGTCGCCACTGTGCAGTGCCCTGTTTGTTGAGCTTGTTTTGTCGTGTCTTGCTCAAGGACACACCCCAGTGACCACTCACTCCCC
>NW_004797706.1:575206-576884 GCF_000002075.1 Aplysia californica | reverse complement strand
CCCCCCCCCCCCCCCCCCCCCCCCCCCGTCTGATCCTCGTGTATTCTGTGCCTCCATGGAAGTTGGTGTTGCATGTGCTTGTGTGTGTGTATTGGTTGACATTTCCTGTACAGAAGACTCATGTAGTGAAAAACCCTCAAGTACCGCACCAGTTTAGAATGCTGAAGCTCTGGTCAAATGTTTTAAAAAATTTTTAAGAACCTTCACAGCCCAAGAAAGGCACTTTAAAGATTCAGTGTTTCATCAACCATTCAGCTATCGCATAGAGTGACTGCCTTTGGTATTTACTTCAGGGCAGTGGCTTCGTTCATTGTTTAAATATGTTTAGCGTGCCTTGTCGAGTCGGTGACTAAAGTCGCCAGCGGTAATGAGCGCATACTACGAATGAAGTCGCTGACCCAAGAACGCTACACCAAAAACTGGTCCCATTTGATGATGAAGTTATGGAAATTGTTTTGCGATGTGATGTTTTCACCTTTGGTGTCCCTGATCGTGTTTTGAAAAAGTTGGCAAGCCTGTAAACTCTAAACCCAACCTGGCGTATCCTCAGATCCTCTGGGTAGTTGGCGGGTGCTCTGGTGTGGTTTGCTTCTTCTTTCCTATCAAACGTCCATCGTCTTTATGTCTCCCCTCCTTCTTTTTTGTGTTTGTTACTCTCTTGTGACACCTCTAATATTCGGCACATATATGACCTTACTGTGTTGCAAGTGCCGTAAAACACTTACTAAAACTGAAGTAAACCCAATCTGGCGTGTCCTCAGATCCTGGACAATGTGGCGTGGGTGATCATGGAAGAGAGTGAGGAGGGGAACTCGTCTTACGACACCTGGCACAAGATCTTCATCGGGGTCGACCTGCTGTGCTGCTTCACCATCTTCTTCCCCGTCATCTGGTCAGCTCTCCTACGTTTTTTCGTTTTTTCTACCGCTTCTTTTTCTTCTCATTCTTCCTCTTCTTCCTCCTCTTCCTCTTCCTGTAAATGGAGAGAGGATTGTATACAAATAAAGCCTCCTCTTGTTGTTGTTCTTATTTTGTTGTCGTTATTTTTTTTATTTTTTCCCCTTCTCCAGCTCCCTCTCTTGTTTTAAATGAAAAACAGGGGTTCATAAACATAATAATAATAATGAAGATCATTTCTATAGCGCCCACTCCCGTGTAAACACAGCTCTAGGCGCTTTACATAAATGCATGTACGAACAATATTCATGCACGCTACACACACGCACACACACAAATACACACACTCATACACACACAAACACACACACATATACACATATACCCACACAAACACATGCATACACACTCACGAACACATAACACGCACACATGTGTACACACACATGTATGCCAAACTGGTTCATTGTCACGCACAGAAGGCCTAAGTTCCATTTCTGTGTGGGGAAGAATTTTTTTTTTGAGTATGTCGGTCTTTTTGTTGGGAGGTTGTATCTTTCTTACTTCAGTTTGACCCTCACAGGCAGGCTTGAAGCCTGTTTCCTGAATGATCTAATTTATAATGATAATAAATGTCTTGCATTTATATAGCGCATTTCCACAAAGAAGTGCTCAATGTGCTGTACAATAATACAAAGGACATATGCAGCGCTCAGCTCCTATTTCTGTCTCTCTCTCACTTTCTCTCTCTCTCTCTCACTCTCTCTCTCTCTCCCTCCCT
>NW_004797706.1:568519-571745 GCF_000002075.1 Aplysia californica | reverse complement strand
CTTCCCCACCACACCACCAAAGGTGACCTTGCCCTTCCACTACGGCTGGCTGGAGAACGTGTTCACTGAGACCTTCCTCCTCATCTTCTTCGTGCTGATTGGCTACAAGTTCCAGCCAATGAGCGACAACCCGTACCTTCAAGTGCCCCAGGACAGCGACGAGGAGATAGAGATGGAGGAAGTGTAAGACCGCACATAATTTAAAAAAAAAAAATCTGTTTTAGGATTTGGTTGGTTAAATTGGATGAAATGAAAGGTAAAAGTAATTATCTTGAACATTTATATGTAACAGTTATATGTTATAACTATCATGTTTGTAATACACTATTGGACACTATCATACACACATTTTTCTACTAATCAGACGGCGTCAACGTCATAGAAATGGGCAAGGGACAAAAAACAAAAGAAGAAAGATAAAAGTATGGACAAAGTGAATGAAATGTCTTGTGAAAGTGGATGAAATGAGAGGTGAAAGTAGATAAGATTTTTAAAAAGTGGATGAAATGTGAGGTGAAAGTGGATAAGATGTAAAAAAAAAAAAAAAGTGGATGAAATGTGAGGTGAAAGCAGATAAAATGTAAGAGTGACAAACATACAAAAGAAGTAGAGGAAAATGACAATAGTAAGGATTAGGAAAGAAAAAGCAGCAGTTCCCTGTTGTAGATCGGGCACAGTAATGAGCGTGACATGAATCAGCTCATTTACAATTCTACTATGCTTGAACGAGAAATGTCCCACCTTTGGGAATGGCCTAAAGACACTACAGTCAGTGGCACTGCCCCGGGGGTACGAGTAAAGAATGCACTTTGGCCCCCAAAAATGTAGTTTTGAGGCGATAAATTATTGTTTTGTTTTTTGTTGTTTTTATGTGTTTTGTGTTTTTTCCCCCCCATTTCCCCATTTACTGACACGCTTTTTTCTCTCTTCCGTTCATCGGTGTGTCCAGTCTGACCAAGACGGGCTCCACAGAGACAGTGGTGCGTGTGAAC
Source organism: Aplysia californica (assembly GCF_000002075.1). Lineage (NCBI taxonomy): Eukaryota > Metazoa > Mollusca > Gastropoda > Aplysiida > Aplysiidae > Aplysia > Aplysia californica. The sequence goes on along the minus strand of NW_004797706.1, from coordinate 570,753 downwards.
CAGGGCCGGGGGGAGGAGGAAGGTGGGAGCTCCACGGCAGTCACCGTCAAGCAGCGAGAGAGCAGCCACGAGTACGACTGAGCGGGAAACTCTGGCCTTGGACACACTCAACTCAACTCAACTCGCTCTACTCTGTGATGGAAAAAAATATATGTATATATATCGTCGCGCTCATAACATAAGTTCGCAAATCGTTTTTTAAAAATATTTTTTTTTAGTAGAGGGTTTTACGGCGCTCGCAACTGGATAAGGTCATATGAGCGCCTATAAATGGTTTTTGGCCGGTTCTAACTTTTTTGGTTCTGAAATGAAGAGCAGAGCTAGCTTGTGGTAATATAGTCCACTTGGACAAAAGAATGATCATGGCACTCATATGACCTTATGCAGTTGTGAGCGCTGCAAAAACTTTACTAAAACTAAAACTAAAAGAAGAATCCAAATAGAAAATCCGCTGAGTGTACCAAAATTCCAGCGTTTCCTGGAGTCAATTGTTCGAAAGAAACCTTTTTTTATTTCTCATTTTTTCAGTATGGCTAAAAATGACTGAAGCATTTATCTTATGTGCGTGGCGATATAAATTCGCGTTGTGTATTTTTAACTGTCGGGGGCAGGTGGCTGGAGGGTGCCACTGGCTGGTCCTACTTCTTTACTTTCCGTCTGTTGTTTCTGTCTGTCTGTCTTACTTTTCCCCCAGCACTAAATGGTCGCTTTTAAGCGCCAGGGGGATATCCCGAAAAATGTTGTTTTGAGAAAATCGAAGGTAAAGTTTTTGCCCCTTGTTCAGTTTCTTTAAAAGACAAAGAGAGTTTTCTCTATTACCGAACAAATATACACACCAATGAAACCAAACTTCTCCTATAGGTAGGACAATGCCCACTTTTGGTGCAGGTCAAGATTTCTGGAAACTCCCAAAATCACGGTTATCCCGCTTGTCCTTAAAAGCGACCAAATGAAGGTTATTGTGTCAATGTGCTTCTCTGTACTAAAAAAAACAGTGTCGTTTGTGAGGAGGACAGTGGGGGTTTTGTCCCCAGTCTTCAGAAAGAGGGAACGCTGCACTGGACTCTTTTTTTCTGTGTGACGAAGAAACGAACATTTGTGAGGCATCGCCGAGAAATCAGGCGCTCGTCAAAATAATGAAATCAAAGAAACCGACCTTTTTTCCACCCGTGGGGAAATTGTTTTTTGATTTTACACTTTTTTGCTCAACTCCTATTGCGTCTATTTAAAAACACATTTCTGTGCAGATTTTACTGAAAAACGTTGATCAAGGGCACAAAACAATGTGAATTTGCAGTTTTTCTGGAATTTTGGAAGTCACCAAAATTTGTGTGAGCAGCCTTTTTGTTGCTGATTTGACCTCTGACCCCAGGTGCGAACCCCACCTCCTTCAATTGCCAATGTCTCAACTTCTATTCAAGATGATAATAATAATAATAAATGACATTTATACTGCGCTGAACCCCGATTAAAGTGCACCGGCTCTGAGCGTTTTACAATACAGTACAACGTACAACAGTGACATAAAACATGTTCTGACCAAAAGAAAATCACTCCAGATAGAATAAAAGATAGGGTTTTTTACATTTTTAAATCAAAAGCAAAAGAAATAAAGAGGCTTTTAGATTCTACCACAAACTACATATGCCCCAACAATTGAAGAACGCCTGATTGCCCCGTGCTGTGACACATTTGTGAGGCAGTGTGGTGAAATTAAGCACTCATCAAAATAAGGAAATCAGAGAAATTACCATTTTCCCGCAGGCTTTTCAATTTTTTTCTTTTTTTGGGGTTTTTTTTTTGGCTGAGCACCTTTTATGTCTTTTTAAAACGAATGTCTATGTGGAATTTACTGAACAACGTTGATTAAAGGCTCACAAAATGTAACTTTTCATGTCCCAGGACTCTCTAGCTATAGAAGTTACCATACTTTGGCGGCCATTTTCTGGGTAATTGTACTTCAGAAGCCACAGGTGACCCCACCTTCTTCAATTGCAAAAATCTCGACTTCTATTCAAGATAAACGGGTATATATTTCATCAAATGCAAGACACGTGAACGAGCTTTAAGATGATACCATTGATTAACTCCACATGCCAAAGAATTGACGAGCGCCTGATCTGACCGCGTCGCGACGTATTTATCCTTTCTCCGTGTCACTCAAACTGTACAGTAACTAAAGTTTGTCTTTTCTTCGGTCGGGTTTTTTCTTCCTCATCATTCTCCCCCCCCCC
>NW_004797706.1:566498-567688 GCF_000002075.1 Aplysia californica | reverse complement strand
AGGTGATTGTCTTGTACAGGTGGTTGTCTTGTACAGGTGATTGTCTTGTACGGGTGATTGTCTTGTACAGGTGACCACTAGAGAAGGATCAACTGCATTGTAAGGTGTGACAGATTCTGCAAGGCTAAATACACAAGTATGCACCATCAGAAAGAATAGTTGCTACAGATTCTGTTTTTGAGATATTTTAATAAATAATAATTGCATTTATATAGCACATTTCCACGCTCAAGAGCATGCTCTAAGCGCTTTACAACTATTATTACCCCAGCAGACCCTTTGAGAACACTCAGAAACATTCTCAGCTTCCGAGGTAGCATACAGTGCAAGCTGCGGATTTCACGCTCTCAAACACTATCAAACTGACAAGATCGTTCACTGTCTATAGCCGGGTACCCATTTTCACCAGGGTGAAGTGAGGAAAATTTGTGCAAAGTGCCTTTCTCAAGGACACAACGTCGGACCCCTGACGGGATTCGAACCCACGACCTTTTGGTTGCGAGTCCGAGAGCCTAACCGCTAGGCCACCGACGCCATCATACACTTTTGAACATTATTATATTTTTACAATATTGATTTGCCAATTTGTATTTCATACTTGTCACAGTATGGTTTAAAGCTGGATAAACTTTTTTTTTTAAATTATTTTTTTTAGACCTACATTTTTGGCCTTGGATGACTTTTTCATCCATATTGAGCTGACTCGAGAATGAAACTACCCTGGATCGATAACAACGAGAATGAAACTAGGTGGTGCGACTTTTCATAGAACTAGGCACACGCAACCGTCTGAAATCCTGCTAATCTATGATGTTCCCGCATTTGTATTATTTATGTGTGCAGACCCTCTGAGTGTGTGTCTGTCTGTGTGTGTGTGGGCGCTCGCGGGTGTGTGTGTGTGCGCGTGTGTGTACGTGCGCGTGTGTGTCTGTGTGTGTGCATGTGTGTGTTCATGTGTGTGTGTGTGTGTGTGGGACATCAGTATTTCCTTGAGCTGATGACTGCGAGGGCTCAGATAGTCCCGGCAGTCTGTCTCTCTAACAAAGTCATCAACGTGCTCCCACAGTATTTGTGCCGTCCAGCACTCACATACCCAAACTGGCGGGATTCGGAAATCTTTTCGTTATGTTCGAATTTTGCAGTGTACATGTTTTAAATAGAAAGGAAATTCATGTATGTGTATATATATA
>NW_004797706.1:559548-566357 GCF_000002075.1 Aplysia californica | reverse complement strand
TATATATATTTATATATATACAGTCCAGCCTCTCTATAACGACCTTGGATATAACGACATCCTCTGTATAGCTACGTGGTGCCCAGGTCCCCATTTTTTCCTTGTATGTCATAAGTAATTTTTGGTTGCCTTTCTGTAATAAATATTTGTTTCTGTTCCCTACAATGTCATTATAGAGAGGCTGCACTGTAGAATAAGAAAAAATTTCTACATTTCGCCTGTCGCTGTGGCAAGCAGTCCACTTGGGTCTATATTTTGAGATTTTTATATGTGTCACAGAATCAGGCGCTCGTCAATTTTTGAGCATGTGGAGTTATTATTATCTTCTAAAAGCTTATTCATTTGCCTTGTTTTCAATGAAAAAAAATACCCATCTATCTTGGGTTGAGGTTGAGATATTTGCTATGGAAGAAAGTGGGGTCGCCTGGTTTCAGTGGTAAAATTAGTGAGAAAATGGCAGCCAAAGGTTGGTACTCCAATAGATAAAGAATCCTTGAAAACAGAAAAAAATGACACATTTTGTGCCTTTAATCAATGTGTTTCAGTAACATTCCCAGGTAAATGTGTTTTTATATGTACATAAAGAGGTTGAGCCAAAAAATAAAAATTCGATAAAAGTTTCCAAACTGGCAGAAAAATTCCTATTTCTCCGATTTCTGTATTTTGACGAGCGCCTGATTTCACCATGCTGCCTCACATATTTTTACACCCTCTCAAAGCTCTAGATTACACCTTTCAACACCACCAAAATGTAGTTTAATGCTATCGTCAAGACTTACAGTTTTCTTGCTTTTTCTGATTCTCGATAGGAACAACGCAACAAAAACTAGGGATTTTTTTTGTCTCTGTCGTAGAAAGTTCCCGAACTGACCTGAGTGGTTTGCTTGCATCTTTCTTTTCTCACTGTGTCACTGTCTCTCTTTTTCTTTTTCTCTGCCTCTCTCTTTCTCTCTCTCTCACTCTCTCTCTCTCCCTTTTTCTCTCACTTTTTGTCACATTCTCTCTCTTCTTTATCTCTCTCTTCTTTATCTCTCTCTTCTTTATCTCTCTCTTCTTTATCTCTCTCTTCTTTATCTCTCTCTTCTTTATCTCTCTCTCTTTCTCTGTCTCTGTCTCTCTCTGTCTGTCTCTCTTTGTCTCTCTCTCTCTCTCTCCCTCTCTCTCCGTCTGTCTCTCTTTGTTTTTGTCCCTGCTTTTCTCTCTCTCTCTCTCCCTCTCTCTCTCCCTCTCTCTCTCTCCCTCTCTCTCCATCTGTCTCTGTCTTTGTCCCTGCCTTTCTCTTTCTCTCCCTCTCTCTCCCTCTCTCTCTCCCTCTCTCTCTCTCCCTGAGAAATTGAGGCTTGAATTGAGTGACAGGCAAAAGAGGAGCGTTCTAGTGTTATAGTTAATGTACAAGTACAAGGCATATTCTGTACTACCTCCCTTACCTTTATGCTGCTACTGAGAAATATTGATATATTATTAAATGTGTGTGTGTGGCTGTCTGTGTGTGCATATGTGTGTGTGTCTGTGTGTGTGTGCATGTGTGTGTGTGTGTGTTTGTCTGTGTGTGCATGTGTGTGTGTGTGTGTGTGTCTGTGTGTACACATAAACAGAAATGAATTCCATTGAACTTGTATTTTCTGTCCTCAAAGGTCCCCTTACATTATGTTACCATGAGCAGTACAGTGTGAATGTTTGTTTGTTTGTGTGTGTGTGTGTGTGTGTTAGTGTGTGAGAGCTCAGTTGTACATACATTATTATAAGTGTCGCTATTTAATTTTTTGCCCTTGTTCAGAATACGGTCCACGTTCCTGTTCCATGTTGCCCGAAAGCTTAACCCTATCCGTACGTCGTGTTTTACTATCATATCCATATGATGTGGGGAACTCTGTGCCACCACTTAACCCTATCCGTACATCGTGTTTTACTATCGTATCCATACGACGTGGAGAACTCTGTACCACCACTTCCCAAAGAAGAAATTTACTCGTTAATCCGATCAGTACGCTTTGCCTAGCATAGCAGTCTGTCAAAATGATTTTTTTGAGAAATACTGAAAGTTTCAAAGAGAACTTTGTACTAGATGTATTCTAAAATGTGTAGAATAAAACTCCGGGAGTACAAAATGACCCCAGGGTGTACGGATAGGGTTAAGGATACTCACTACTGGTGTGGGGCTTACGCTGGTAAAAGCTTTTCTTTATTATACAGAATTATGTATAAAAATGAATTACAGTAAAACACGGATAACTCAAAGGGTCGAGGGGCCGGCCTTGGTAGTTCAAGGGACCCGCCTCGGTAGGTAGGTCGAGGTACCGACCTCGGTAGGTCGAGGGACCGGCCTCGGTAGGTCGAGGGACCCGTAGTACGAGGGATATCTTACAAAGATAAAGAAGAAAAAAATGGAAAACGGGACGGCAGGCACAGTTGGACAGATGCGTGATTTCCAGTCTTCTGTGTTCGACCTATCCGTGTTTTACTGTACATAAATAAATTATATAAATACTTGTACACACAGTCGAACCCATCCAAAATCCAAGTCGACCATCCATTGGTGATGAGAAAAGTGGTCTTCTTTGACTGGTACAGTGGGTGTCTTGGACCGTGTCATTTTAGCAACAAATGTACTGGGGAAGTGGGAAGTGGTTATTTGTACAGGTGATTGTCTTGTACAGGTGGTTTTCTTGAACAGGTGGTTGTCTTGTACAGGTGATTGTCTTGTACTGGTGATTGTCTTGTACAGGTGATTGTCTTGAACAGGTGGTTGTCTTGTACAGGTGATTGTGTTGTACTGGTGATTGTCTTGTACAGATGATTGTCTTGTACAGGTGATTGTCTTGTACAGGTGATTTGATTATCTTGTACAGGTGATTGTTAGAGCCGGTTCGACAGTCACATGTAAATGTGTGTGTGTGTGTGTGAATGTGTATGTGTGTGTGTATTTATATATGTGAGGCATCGTGGTCAAATCAGGTGCTCCTCAAAACAATGAAATCGAAGATAGCGGCTTTTTTTCCTCCAGTTTTAATTTTTTAATATTTTTTTTATTTCTGTTTTTTTTTGGCTCAACACCTTTTATGTCCTTTTAAAAACATATTTCTATATGAATTTTACAGAGAAACATTGATTAAATGCTCAACAAAGGTAAATTTTCGTTTTCCAAATACTGTCAAGCTTTGGAAATCACCAAACATTAGCGGCCATTTTCTCTCTAATTTTACCTCTGAAGACACCAGGCAGCCCTGCCCTCCTTTAATGGCAAATATATTGATTTCTATTCAAGGTAGATTGGTATTTTTTTTCGTAGAAATATTGACAAATGAACAAACTTTAAGATGATACCAATAACTCCAGATGCCCAAAAACTGAGGAGCGCCTGATTCCACCGCGTCGCCGGCGCCGGCGCCATTTTGTCTTTTGCTTCTTTGTATTACTTTGAACATTTTGTTGTGTATGAAAATACGTACTGCCCCCCCCCCCCCCCCCCCCCATTTTAAGTCTTCAAATCGTTTCAAGTTTTTATCGGTGTATGGCTTACATTATGATCATTGGACGTATGGTTGTCCAACATTGCTCATTGTGAATGGTAAGCTACATGTTGGTGTTGAATATTGGTTTGTTTGTTCCTTCTCTTGTTGTTCAACGCTGATGTCGCGTAATGTAATCTCTATCATGTCTGTAATGGCTTTAAGTTTACGAAGTATTCAATATATTTCATATACTTGCTTTTGCCCTTGTTTTTTGGACTTTTGTTTATATTTATATATATATTATTTATATATTATGTGAGGCGTGCAGACAAAATGAGTTTCTTCTCAGACTTTAGCGCAACAGACACAGATAGGGACTCATCTAATTTATAGGTTGGGTATGTACAATCTGGAAAATCAGACAGATCCCTGTCAGAGATGAGGTAGGAAGAAGGCGGAGGCGATGGATTGGATATACTCTCAGGAAGTCAGGCTGCTGCATTATCGCAAAGAAATTGTTGGACTGGAATCCACAGGGTAAACGATAAAGGGGAAGACCACGTGGAATCTGGCGAAGAGTCACATAAAGGAATGTACGGAAAAGTGGGAAGACATAAAATAACCTCAAGAGGCTAGCCCAGGATAGAGAAAGGTGGAAGGTGTTTGTCCGTGGCCTATACCCTGGTGCAGGGTGAGAAAGTGTTTGTCCGTGGCCTATACCCTGGTGCAGGTTGAGGAAGTGTTTGTCCGTGGCCTATACCCTGGTGCAGGGTGAGAAAGGCAATGATGATGATGTACAGTCTATTATATGAATCAATGAAAGACATTTTAAAGAACTTGAAGAAAATGGCGTTAGTTTGAGAAATCTTCAAGTTTGATGTGTCGATGTTTGTCCGACATCTCCATTTGTTGATTGTGAGAAGCAGCTCTTTTTGTCAGCACGCCTCAGATCTACACGTACATGTAATACGTGCGAGTGTTGGATACAGTGGAAGTTTGTGGTATGAGGCGTGAGGCGTGAGGCACGTCACTCCTCTTTTTGGGATAGGGAACATACGTGGGGCAGGTCACTCCTGTTTTTGGGATAGGGAACATACGTGGGGCAGCGTGGGGAAATCAGGCGCTCGTCGAAATAACTAGATCGGAGATACAGCCATTTCCGCTAGTTTGGAAATTTTGTATCTAAATTTTGTTTTTTGGCTAAACACATTTTATGTTCATATATAAAAACACATTTCCATGTGAATTTTACTGAAAAACCTTGTTTAAAAGCCCAAAATATGTAATTTTCTGTTTTCAAAGACTCTTAAGCTGTTGAAGTTACCAAAGTTTGGTGGCTATTTTCTCATTAATTTAACCGCTGAAACCAGGCTACCCCCACCTTCTTCAATCGCAAATAGCTTGACTCCTATTCGAGCAAGTGGATGTTTTTTTCTCTAAAAGCAAGGCAAATAAATAAGCTTTCAAACAATACCAATTACTCCATACGCCCAAAAATTGATGAGCGCCTGGGTCAGCCTCGTCCTGACACATATTGTTGTCCCCAACAGCGCCATCTGCACTGAAGTGTTTCAGAGGCTAAATTTAGATAGAGACATCATCAGAACTCAGATGGCCGCCAGATCGGAAAGCCAAAGTGAAAGTAAAGTAGACAGAGATAGAATCATCTTTTGTGCATACGGTGAGATCGAAATTTGTTCTGAAAGAACTTCTGTTTGAGAATGTAAACGAAACTTCTTTATCAACTCCTGTAGCGACATCTTTATCTACATACTTTCTGTGTGCGTACAGTGCAAGAAGCTATTTTTTTAAAATGATGTCATTTCTTATAATAATATAACTATCTTTGTTACTCCTATTATATTCTTCTCCTGTCACCCCGGGGCGGTGATGCTGACTGAACTGTCTTTAGACCATTCCCAAAGGGGGGGGGGGGGATTACCATCTCGAGTTTTTATGCATTATAAAAAATTGTAAATGGGCTGATTCATCAATGTAATGTTCATAACTGCCTGAACTGCAACAGGGAACTACTGCTTTTTCTTTCCTAATCCTTACTATTGTTTGTCACAGTCTTGTAACCCGCTATTTCCGGGGTGCCTTGATAGTCGAAGCAGACTTTGTGCTGTTGAAGCAAGAGAGGTGAGCAGAGATTCCTTGTAGGGACTTATCTGTTGACACCCACCCCTTGGCGCTCGTATGACCTTATGCAGTTGCGAGCACCGTAAAAACTCCACTAAAACAAACAAACATTCTTCTTCTGGCTGAGCTCAGAAAGAGATATCGCTGTGTGTCTTGTTTGAACTTCCTGGGGATGTCGCTGTGTATCTGTGAGTGGTTGGCGGGTGCTCTGTGTGTGGTTTGCTTCTTCTTTCCTATCAAACATCTATTGTCCTTATCTCCCCTTCTTCTTTTGTATGTTTGTTACTCTCTTGTGACACCTCTAATCTTCTGGCGCTCACATGACCTTATGCATTTGCGAGCACCGTAAAACCTCTACTAAAAGTAAATCGCTGTGCATCTGTTTTCTTGTTTTGTATGAGTTGTACGGCGCTCGAACTGCATAAGGTCATGAGCGCGCGTGTATCTGTTTGAACTTTCGCGTGTTGTGACTGTTAGACTAAACGGTCACTGGTGTCTGTGGTGTAGTGGTCAGGCACTTCTCTGTAGCACACAGGAGACCCGTGTTCGATTCCCGGTAGGGGAGAAATTTTTTAATTGAGTATCTATCTCAGTCTTTGTGTTGGGATGTTGCATCCCGCTCTGCTCGGAATAGCTTTGACGGGCAATGTTGGAGGCCTGCCTCCAAAATGATCTAAATTGTGTTGAAGGGTGTTTGTTTGTTTTTGTAAAGTGTTTTACGGCGTTCGCAACTGCATAAGGTCATATGAGCGCGCGGGACACACCTAATATTTTCGGTTGGTGGGAAATTTTGAATTTTGCCCGGGTGGCGGCCGAAGCCTACTCTTAACGATATTAGACCACCAAGGGATCTTTAACGTGCGCAACTTGCACACAGGCCCTCCGATATTTTTCGCCCTTGTCCGAGAAGGCAAGGTGTAGATCTTTCCTACCTGAAGATCATGGGTGTGGCAGAAAGACAGTAGTAAGGAGGAGCCATGGAGTAGCAGTAGAAAGGCTGCAGAAAGAGTCAGGAGTCCAGAGGAGAGCGCAAAGGAGGTGAGGGGGAGGGGGCAGAAAGTGGAAATGAAAGCAGGCTACAGAACATTGCTAGAGAGCAGGAAAGGAGGTCAACGGAGACAATTTTAGAAAATAAAATGTTTCGGTCGCTACCCGGATTCGAACCCGGGACCTTTGAATGAGAGGCCAACACCTTAACCTCTAGGCCACGAGAGC
>NW_004797706.1:548911-559448 GCF_000002075.1 Aplysia californica | reverse complement strand
AAGGGTGTGTAAAAACACCTGCATTTAAAAGGGAGAATAGTCAAGAAAAAAAAAACTGGTCATTCCAGTTGCAGGCTATTCCAGCAGAGAGAAGTATTGTTACTGTCCAGTTGTACCGAACTTTCGTGGAGGTAAGATTTAGGAGGCTGTATGAGACTGTTGTGTATTATCACTTTGCTTTGGCTTTAACTTACTTTCTAGAGATGGTTCAGAATGAGAGAGAGAGAGAGAGAGAGAGAGAGAGAGAGGGAGGGAGAGAGAGAGAGAGATGTGTGCTTGTCCGTCTTGTCAGGGTGTGAGGGAATTTTACTCCGAGATTGACATGTTTTTTTTGGTTCCATATCAATCTTGTTTTTTTTTCCTGAAATAAAAAGGAAAGAGTCATTGATGTTTTTCACATGATTTGTAGAATAATGGGAGTACAATGTACATAATACGGAATTTAAGAAATTTTGTGAATTGGTACTTTAGCAAGTTATACAGAAATGTTGTTAATCTTTGACTGGCACATTTTTCTGCCCAACAGCACCATCAAGGAATGATGCTTGAGCTAGAATAATACACGACACGAGAAGGGGTGGCATGGCGAAAAAGCATTACAAGGCATGCGTGTAAGAAATTCAAATTAAAGATATGTGAGGTGTGCTGACAAAATGAGTTACTTCTCGCAATCCACAAATGGAGATATTGGCCAAAAATGGAAACGGGTCTAATTTGTAGAATTTTTATTAATGCCTTTCGAACTATAAAATATCTTTTATTGTTTCATACTAATAAATTGTCAAAACTTCACCCATAAGAGTGATATATTTTTTCCCAATGGATTGAATCCGAGAAGTAACTCATGTTTGTCAGCACGTTTGACAGATGGTTTACTGATCTGGGTTTTTAAAAAAATTTGTTTTGGTAAGTCAAAGTGTTTTACAGCGCTCGCAACTGCATAAGGTCATATGAAATATGAGCGGACGGGACACATTAAACTTTTTTCAGTTGGTAGGAAATTTTGAATTTTGCCCGGGTGGCGGCCGAAGCCTCCTCTTATCGATTTTAGACCACCAAGGGATCTTTAACGTGCGCAACTTGCACACGGGCCCTCCGAGATTTTTCACCCTTGTCCGAGAAGGGCTAGGTATAGATCTTTCATACAAGAAGACCAGGGGTGTGGTTGAAAGACAGCAGCAAGAAGGAGCCAAGGGGCAGCAGTAAAAAGGCTGCAGAGAGAGTCGGGAGAAAAGAGGAGGGGGCAAAGGAGGTGAGGGGAAAGGGGGGGGGGGGGCAGAAAGTACTGATCTGTTTGAGATACTGAACAAAAGAATGTTGTTCTCAAATACATGTACAGTGTATATGCTCGTGGTGAAATGTAACCAGCGTAGGTGGTGTAGCGATTAGGCTTTTTGCCGATGCAAACAGAAGACCCGAGTTTGATTCCCGTGTGGGGAACATTTTTTTAGTTTACGCCACTTGCAACACAAATAGGTCATTTAGATGCTGGAGGTTAGTGGCTTGAGCGGACTCCACTGTGGTTTAGCAGGCCGCGTATATAATACGAGGGGGGGGGGGGGGGGGGGGGGGGGGTCAAGGAGTCTTTGGTCTAAATATGAAGGAATACAGATAAAGCTTTGTAACATTGCACACATACTTTCATTTCTCTACATAGTCACCATGCAGAGTAATACATTGTCATTTCTGCCACCTCTCTTTGACCTTCAAAAGTCCTTGAGAAGAAAAAAGAAAAATGACTCGGAATGGGCCCCTAACCAGTCTTGCACAGCTTCAATGGCGTTCTCGTTGTCATGGAAACGACGTCCTTTCAGTTTCAGTGATTTTTTTAATAGTTAGGAAACAGAAAAAGTCTGAAGGGGCTAGGTCTGGTGAAGAAGCTGGCTGTGGCAGGAGTTCAAAGCCGCACTGTTCTGCTGTCTGGACTGTTTGTTGTGCCCTGTGCACAGGGGCGTTGTCATGCAGTAGGAGGACCCCATTACAAATTTTATCAGCAAACCCGAATAGTAGTAGATCTAGTCTCCTGTGATTGTTTTTCCAGTTTCCAGGTAATCAGTCATGATGATACCTTCCCAATCCCAGAAACACGACAGCATGACCTTCCTCTTGGCGGTGTCACCTTTGCCGTCTTTGGTCAAGGAGAGAAAGGGTTTTCCAATGCACGGAGGACATTTTTTGTTCTGGGTCAAAATGATAAATCCTTGTTTCATCCCTGGGTACCAGTACCATGTTTTTAAAGCAGTTTGTTGGAAAATAGAAAATAAAATACAGCTTGGGGAGACGGTTGTAAAAACTTACTAAAATAAAAAATAAAATACAGCTTGGGGAGACGGTTGTAAACTTACTAAACTAAAATAGAAAATAAAATACAGCTTGGGGAGACGGTTGTAAACTTACTGAAATGAAAAATAAAATACAGCTTGGGGAGACGGTTGTAAACTTACTAAAATATTAAATAAAATACAGCTTGGGGAGACGGTTGGAAAATAGAAAATAGAATTAAGGTACTGGAAATGGTTTTAAAATATAAAATAAAATACAGCTAGTGTAGAGGTTTGGACAACATAAGATACAATACAGCTAGTGTAGAGGATTGGACAACATAAGATACAATACAGCTAGTGTAGAGGATTGGACAACATAAGATACAATACAGCTAGTGTAGAGGATTGGACAACATAAGATACAATACAGCTAGTGTAGAGGATTGGACAACATAAGATACAATACAGCTATATCTGTCCCCGTGGTTTTATGCACCCCGCATAATTTAACAAAATTTTATCCTTTTTTGCCTAATTTCTGAACAGAATCGCATAATTTCACATTTTTGGGCTCAGTTTGTATAATTTCTGAATTTTTCTTGCATAAAACGACGGGGACAGAGCAATGGGAGATGGTTGTAAACTTGAAAATCAAATATAGTTAGTGGACACGGTATGAGAATATTAAATAAAATTTGTATTTTAATTTCTATTTTACAACCGCCTTCCCTAGTTGTATTTTATTTAATATTTTCACACCGTGTCCACTAGTTGAATTTTATTTAATATTTTCACACCGTGTCCACTAGTTGTATTTTATTTAATATTTTCACACCGTGTCCACTAGTTGTATTTTATTTAATATTTTCACACCGTGTCCACTTGTTGTATTTTATTTTATTTTTAAAAATCGTTTCCGATACCTGTACTCTATTTTATGTTTTTTAAACTGTCTCCTCTAGCTCTAATTTATTTTATATTTTTTAAAAAGTTTTCCCTACCTGCATTCTATTTTTAATTTTCCAACAGTCTCCACTAGCTGTATTTTATTTAGTATTTTCACACCGTGTCCACTAGCTGTATTTTATTTTCTGTTATTTAACCGTCTACCATAGCTGTATTAAAAATTTTTTATTTTACAACTGTCTCCCCTAGCTGTATTTTATCTTGTATTTTCAGAACGTCTCCCCTACCTGTATTTTATGTTCCATTTTCCAACCGTCTCCACTAGGTGGTTTTTTTTTCCAACCGTCTCCACCTGCTTGTAAATAATTTTCTATTTTAAAACCGTTTTCCCTACCTTCATTCTATTTCAAATTTTCCCAGCGTGTCCACCAGCTGTATATTTTTTCTTCTTTTTTACAAACGTCTCCCTTTGCTGTATTTTATTTCATAATTTCAAACCGTCTCCAAGTTCACTAGCTGTATTTTCTTTTCTTTTTTTTAACAGTCTCTGCTAGCTGTATTTTAATCTTTATTTTACAACCGTCTTCCCTAGCTGTATTTTATCTTTTATTTTCAGAATGTCTCCCCTACCTATATTTTATTTTTAATTTATCAACCATCTCCACTAGCTGTATTTTCTTCAATATATTTCCACACCGTCACCACTGCCTGTATTTTATTTTCAATTTTAAACCCGTTTCCAATACCTGTATTCTATTTTATGTTTTTCAACCGTTCCATTAGCTGTATTTTAATTTCTATTTTACATTTTTACATTCTTTTTTAACTGTCTCCCATTGCTGTATTTTATTTCATATTTTCCAACCGTCTCCGAGTTCACAAGCTGTATTTTATGTTCTGTTTTCCAACCGTCTCCACTATAATAAAAATAAAATACAGGTAGGGAGACGTTCTGAAAATACAAGATAAAATACAGCTAGGGAAGACGGTTGTAAAATAAAAATGAAAATACAGCTAGTGGAGACGGTTTAAAAATATAAAATAAAATACAGGTATGGAAGACGGTTGTCAACTTGAAAATAAATAACAGCTACTGGACACGGTGTGAAAATATTACATGAAATACAGCTACGGGACACTGTTAAAAAAACAGAAAATAAAATACAGCAGGTGGACACAGATAAAAAATAAAAAATAAAATACAGCTATGGGTGACGGTTGCAAACTTGAAAATAAAATACAGGTAGTGGAACGGTTAAAAAGTAGAATACAGGTATTTAAAATTGAAATAAAAATACATCTAGTGTAGTAGATGTGAAAAAATAAAATAAAATGCAGATAGAGGAGACGGTTGGAAAATTAAATTTAAAATACAGCTAGTGGAGAGGGTTAAAAAACAGAAAATAAAATACATCTGGTGGAGACGGTTGTAAACTTGAAAATAAAATACAGCTATGGGAGACGATTATAAACTTTAAAATAAAATACAGCTATGGGAGACAATTAAAAAACAGAAAATAAAATACAGCAATAGGAGACGGTTATAAAATATAAAATAAAATACAGCTATGGGAGACGGTTGTAAACTTGAAAATAAAATACAGTTATGGGAGACGGTTAAAAAACAGAAAATAAAATACAGCTAGTGGAGACGGTTGAAAAATATAAAATAAAACACAGCTATGGGAGAAGGTTGTAAACTTGAAAATAAAAAGCAGCTAGTGGACACGATATGAAAATAGTAAATAAAATACAGCTGGTGGAGACGGTTGGAAAAAAATAAAATAAAATACAGGTAGGGGAGATGTTCTGAAAATACAAGATAAAATACAGCTAGGGCAGACAGTTGTAAAATAATAATTAAAATACAGCTAGTCGAGACAGTTAATAAACAGAAAATAAAATACAGCCAGTGGAGACGGTTAAAAAACATAAAATAAAATACAGCTATGGGAGACCGTTGTAATTTGAAAATAAAATACAGCTATGGGAGACGGTTGTAACTTGAAAATAAAATACAGCTAGTGGACACTGTGTGAAAATATTAAATAAAATACAGCTAGTGGAGACAGTTGGAAAAAGATAAAATAGAATGCATGTAGGGAAAAGGGTTTTAAAATAGAAAATAAATTACAGCTAATTGAGACTGTTGTCAAAAAGAAAATAATTTACAGCTGGTGGAGACGGTTGGAAAAAAATAAAATAAAATACAGCTAGTGGAGACGGTCTGAAAATACAAGATAAAATACAGCTAGGGAAGACGGTTGTAAAATAAAAATAAAAATTCAGCTACTGGAGACGATTGTAAAATAAAAATAAAAATACTGCTAGGGGAGACGGTTTGAAAACAGAAAATAAAATACAGCTATGGGAGACGGTTAAAAAAAAATTTAAAAAATATAGGTATGGGAAACGGTTGTAAACTTGAAAATAAATTACAGCTACTGGACACGGTTTGAAAACATTACATAAAATACAGCAATGGGAGACATTTGTAAACTTGAAAATAAAGTACAGCTAGTGGACACTGCTAAAAAATAAAAAATAAAATACAGCTATTGGAGACAGTTGCAAACTTGAAAATAAAATACAGGTAGTGGAACGGTTAAAAATCATAAAATAGAATACATGTATTTAAATTTGAAACAAAAATACATCTAGTGTAGTCGATGTGAAAAAATAGAATAAAATGCACCTAGTGGACACGGTGTGAAAACATTAAATAAAATACAGCTAGGGGAGACGGTTGTAAAATTAAATTTAAACTACAGCTTGTGGAGACGGTTAAAAAACAGAAACTATAAGACAGCAAGTGGAGACGGTTGTAAACTTGAAAATAAAATACAGCTATGGGAGACGGTTAAAAAATATAAAATAAAATACAGCTATGGGAGATGGTTGTAAACTAGAAAAAAAATACAGCTAGTGGACACTGTGTGAAAATATTAAATAAAATACAGCTAGGGGAGACGGTTGGTAAATTTAAAATAAAATGCATGTAGGGAAAAGAGTTTTAAAATAGAAAATAGATTACATCTAGTTGAGACTGTTGTCAAAAAGAAAAAAATTTACAGCTGGTTTAGACGGTTGGAAAATATAAAATAAAATACAGCAAGTGGAGACGGTAAAAAAAATAAAAATAAAAGACAGCAAGTGGAGAGGGTTGGAAACTTGAAAATAAAATACAGCTATGGGAGACAGTTAAAAAACAGAAAATAAAATACAGCTAGTGGAGATGGTTAAAAAATATAAATTAAAATACAGCTATGAGAAACGGTTGTAAACTAAATAATAAAATACAGCTAGTGAACACGGTGTGAAAATATTAAATAAAGTACAGCTAGAGGAGACGGTTTTAAAAAAATAAAAAAATACAGCTAGTGGAGACAGTTAAAAAATGTATAATAAAATACAGCTATGGTAGACGGTTAAATAACAGAACATAGAATACAGCTAAGGGAGACGTTGTAAACTTGAAAATAAAATACTGCTAGTGGAACGGTGAAAAAATAGAATACAGGTACTTAAAATTGAAAATAAAATACAGCTAGTAGAGTCGGTGTGAAAAAAATAAAATAAAAAGCAGCTAAAGGAGACGATTGTAAAATTAAATTTAAAATACAGCTAGTGGACAGGGTTGAAAAACAGAAAATAAAATACAGCTATGAGAGACGGTTGGAAAAAAATAAAATAGAATGCATGTAGGGAAAAGAGTTTTAAAATAGAAAATAGATTACAGCTAGTTGAGACTGTTGTCAAAAAGAACATAATTTACAGCTGGTGGAGACGGTTGGAAAAAAAATACAGCAAGGGAAGATGGTTGTAAAATAAAAATTGAAATACAGCTAGTGGAGACAGTTAATAAACAGAAAATAAAATACAGCTAGTGGAGACGGTTAAAAAACAGAAAATAAAATACAGCAAGTGGAGACTGTTAAAAGATATAAAATAAAATACTGCTGAGGGAGACGGTTGTAAACATAAAAATAAAATACAGCTATGGGACACGATTAAAAAACAGAAAATAAAATACAGCTAGTGGAGACGGTTAAAAAATATAAAATAAAGTACAGTTATCGGAAACGGTTGTCAACTTGAAAATAAATTACAGCTACTGGACACGGTGTGAAAATATTACATAAAATACAGCAAGGGGAGACGGTTGTAAACTTGAAAATAAAATACAGCTAGTGGACACTGCTAAAAGATAAAAAGTAAAATACAGCTATTGGAGACAGTTGCAAACTTGAAAATAAAATACAGGTAGTGGAACGGTTAAAAAACATAAAATAGAATACATGTATTTTAAATAAAAATAAAAATACATCTAGTGTAGTCGATGTGAAAAAATGAAATAAAATCCTGCAAGTGGAGACGGTGTGAACATAAAAAATAAAATACAGCTCGTGGACACGGTGTGAAAACATTGAATAAAATACAGCTAGGGGAGACGGTTGTAAAATTAAATTTAAAATACAGCTTGTGGAGATGGTTAAAAAACAGAAAATAAAAGACAGCAAGTGTGGACGGTTGAAAACTTGAAAATAAAATACAGCTATGGGAGACAGTTAAAAAACAGAAAATAAAATACAGCTAGTGGAGACTGTTAAAAAATATATAATAAAATACATGTATGGGAGACGGTTGTAAACTTTAAAATAAATTACAGCTAGTGGACACGGTGTGAAAATATTAAATAAGTACAGCTAGAGAGGACAGTAAAAAAAACAACAGAAAATGAAATACAGCTAGGGGAGACAGTTAAAAAATATAAAATAAAATACAGCTATGGTAGACGGTTAAATAACAGAAAATAGAATACAGCTAAGGGAGACGGTTGTAAACTTGAAAATAAAATACTGCTAGTGGAACGGTGAAAAAATAGAATACAGGTACTTAAAATTGAAAATAAAATACAGCTAGTAGAGTCGGTGTGTAAAAATAAAATAAAAAGCAGCTAAAGGAGACGGTTGTAAAATGAAATTTAAAATACAGCCAGTGGACAGGGTTGAAAAACAGAAAATAAAATACAGCTATGAGAGACGGTAAAAAATTATAAAATAAAATACAATATGTGGAGACGGTTAAAAAATATTAAATAAAATACAGTTATGGGAGAAGGTTGTAAACTTGAAAATAAAAAAACAGCTTTTGGACACTGTGTAAAAATATAAAATAAAATACAGCTAGTGGAGACGGTTGGAAAAAATAAAATAGAATGCATGTAGGGAAAAGGGTTTTAAAATAGAAAATAAATTACAGCTAGTTGAGATTGATGTCAAATAGAAAATAATTTACAGCAGGTGGAGACGGTTGGAAAAAAATAAAATGAGATACAGCTAGTTTAGACGGTCTGAAAATGCAGGATAAAATGCAGGGAAGACGGTTGTAAAATAAAAATAAAAATACAGCAAGTGGAGACAGTTAAAAGATATAAAATAAAACACTACTAAGGGAGACGGTTGTAAACTTGAAAATAAAGTACAGCTAGTGGACACTGCTAAAAAACAAGAAATAAAATACAGCTATTGGAGACAGTTGCAAACTTGAAAATAAAATACAGGTAGTGGAACGGTTAAAAAACATAAAATAGAATACAGGTATTTAAAATTGAAATAAAATTATATCTAGTGTAGTCGATGTGGAAAAAAAAGCAGCTAGTGGAGACGGTGTGAAAACATTAAATAAAATACAGCTAGGGGAGACGGTTGTAAAATTAAATTTAAAATACAGCTTGTGGAGACGGTTGTAAACTTGAAAATAAAATACAGCTATGGGAGACAGTTAAAAATCAGAAAATAAAATACAGCTAGTAGAGACGGTTAAAAATATAAAATAAAATATATCTATGGGAGACGGTTGTAAACTAGAAAATAAAGTACAGCTAGTGGACGCGGTGTGAAAATATTAAATAAAGTACAGCTAGAGGAGATGGTTTAAAAAAACAGAAAATGAAATACAGCTAGGGGAGACAGTTAAAAATATAAGATAAAATACAGCTATGGTAAACCGTTAAATAACAGAAAATAGAATACAGCTAAGGGAGACGGTTGTAAACTTGAAAATAAAATACTGTTAGTGGAACGGTAAAAAAAATAGAATACAGATATTTAAAATGGAAAATAAAATACAGCTAGTGGAGTCGGTGTGAAAAAAAAATAAAATGCAGGTAGAGGAGACGATTGTAAAATGAAATTTAAAATACAGCTAGTGGAGAGGGTTGAAAAAAGGAAAATAAATTACAGCTAATGGAGACGGTTAAACAATATAAAGTAAAATACAGCTATGGGAGAAGGTTGTAAACTTGAAAATAAAAAACAGCTTTTAGACAGTATGTGAAAATATTAAATAAAATACAGCTGATGGAGACGGTTGGTAAATTTAAAATAGAATGCATGTAGGGAAAAGGGTTTTAAAATAGAAAATAAATTACAGCTATTGGAGACAGTTGCAAACTTGAAAATAAAATACAGGTAGTGGAACGGTTTAAAAAAAGTAAAATAAAATGCATGTATTTAAAATTGAAATAAAAATACATCTAGTGTAGTTGAGGTGAAAAATAAAATAAAATGCAGCTAGTGGACACGGTGTGAAAATATTAAATAAAATACAGCTAGGGGAGACGGTTGGTAAATTTGAAATAGAATGCGTGTAGGGAAAAGGGTTTTAAAATAGAAAATAAATTACAGCTAGAAAGATAAAATACAGCTAGAGAAGACGGTTGTAAAATAAAAATTAAAATACAGCTGGTGGAGACAGTTAATAAACAGAAAATAAAATACAGCTAGTGGAGACGGTTAAAAAATATAAAATAAAATACTGCTAAGGGAGATGGTTGTAAACGTGAAAATAAAATACAGCTATGGGAGACGATTAAAAAGTAGAAAATGAAATACAGCTAGTGGAGACGGTTAAAAATATATAATAAAATACAGTTATGGGAAACGGTTGTCAACTTGAAAATAAATTACAGCTACTGGACACGGTATGAAACTATTGCATAAAATACAGCTAGGGGAGACGGTTGTAAACTTGAAAATAAAATACAGCTAGTGGACACTGCTAAAAAATATATATAATAAAATACAGCTATTGGAGACAGTTGCAAACTTGAAAATAAAATACAGGTAGTGGAACGGTTAAAAAATGTAAAATAGAATACATGTATTTAAAATTGAAATAAAAATACATCTAGTGTAGTCGAGGTGAAAAATAAAATAAGATACAGCTAGTGGAGACAGTGTGAAAAAAATAAATAAAATACAGCTAGGGGAGACGGTTGGTAAATTTGAAATAGAATGCATGTAGGGAAAAGGGTTTTAAAATAGAAAATAAATTACAGCTAGTTGAGACTGTTGTCAAAAAGA
>NW_004797706.1:545602-547139 GCF_000002075.1 Aplysia californica | reverse complement strand
ACGGTTAAAAAACATAAAATAGAATATATGTACTTAAAATTGAAATAAAAATACATTTAGTGTAATCGATGTGAAAAAATAAAATAAAATGCAGCAAGTGGAGACAGTGTGAACAAAAAATATAAAATACAGCTAGTGGACACGGTGTGAAAACATTAAATAAAATACAGCTAGGGGAGACGGTTGTAAAATTAAATTTAAAATACAGCTTGTGGAGACGTTTAAAGACAGCTAGTGGAGACGGTTGTAAACTTGAAAATAAAATACAGCTAGAGGAGACGGTTGAAAAATATAAAATAAAATACAGGTATGGGAGACGGTTGTAAACTAGAAAATAAAATACAGCTAGTGGACAGGGTGTGAAAATATTAAATAAAGTACAGCTAGAGGAGACGGTAAAAAAAAAGAAAAGAAAATACAGCTAGGGGAGACAGTTAAAAAATATATAATAAAATACAGCTATGGGAGACGGTTAAATAACAGAAAATATAATACAGCTATGGGAGACGTTTGTAAACTTGAAAATAGAATACAGCTAGTGGAACGGTTAAAAAACATAAAATAGGTAACAAGTATTTAAAATTGAAATCAAATACAGCTAGTGGAGTCGGTGTGAAAAAATAAAATAAAATGTAGCTAGAGGAGACGGTTGTAAAATTAAATTTAAAATACAGCTAGTGGACACTGTGTGAAAATATTAAATAAAATACAGCTTGTGGAGACGGTTTGTAAATTTAAAATAGAATGCAGGTAGGAGAGATGTTCTGAAAATACAAGATAAAATACTGTTAAGGCAGACAGTTGTGAAATAATAATTAAAATACAGCTAGTCGAGACAGTTAATAAACAGAAAATAAAATACAGCTGGTGGAGACGGTTGCAAACTTAAAAATAAAATACAGCTTGTGGAACGGTTAAAAAACAAAATAGAACACAGGTATTTAAAATTGAAAATAAAATACAGCTAGTGGAGTGGGTGTGAAAAAAATAAAATAAAATACAGCTAGTGGAGTGGGTGTGAAAAAAATATAATAAAATACAGCTAGTGGAGTGGGTGTGAAAAAAATAAAATAAAATGCAGCTAGTGGAGTGGGTGTGAAAAAAATAAAATAAAATGCAGCTAGAGGAGTGGGTGTGAGAAAAATAAAATAAAATGCAGCTAGTGGAGTGGGTGTGAGAAAAATAAAATAAAATGCAGCTAGAGGAGTGGGTGTGAGAAAAATAAAATAAAATACAGCTAGTGGAGTGGGTGTGAAAAAAATATAATAAAATACAGCTAGTGGAGTGGGTGTGAAAAAAATAAAATAAAATGCAGCTAGTGGAGTGGGTGTGAAAAAAATAAAATAAAATGCAGCTAGAGGAGTGGGTGTGAGAAAAATAAAATAAAATGCAGCTAGTGGAGTGGGTGTGAGAAAAATAAAATAAAATGCAGCTAGAGGAGTGGGTGTGAGAAAAATAAAATAAAATGCAGCTAGTGGAGTGGGTGTGAAAAAAATAAAATAAAATGCAGCTAGAGGAGTGGGTGTGAGAAAAATAA